>NC_091984.1:72711090-72841975 GCF_044704955.1 Pristiophorus japonicus | reverse complement strand
CCCAGCTCGGAGGGGCGCCCGTTTTTTATCGTGTGGAAACTTGGGCCCTATATGTCGAAATCAAATATTCATTAGAACTGGTTGCCATCCAGCAGTTTTAAATCCATTATAAATATTGTAATTATGTTATCATAAAGCGGACATCGCCAAAAAAATACATGACGTTGATAGTAATGCTGGATTAGTCTGATCCAAGAAAAATGCAAGTTTGTTGTCTTTTAAACTCTATTATGGCAACCCATTGGGATATAATTTGTGAAGCTTTGACTTGCTACAGATGAATTTTGTCTAATATTCTTACCGTAAAATGACCCAATAGTGGTACTGAAACGGGGCCCATCTGCAAATTAGCAGCTGGAAGGGGACTGAGCAATAACTAAAAATGTTCAAGGATAATTTATTCTCCCTTCCCCACCTTCCAACTCTCTATTTTGTCTCGTTCACAAACTGTACCAAATGCACCTTGATCAATGTCCTAAAGTTATGCAGGTTAATGGTTAGTACGGAAATCTGTAATGGAGTTCTGAATTGGAGTAGTGTCATCCTCATTGATTTGCAGTTCATGAATCCCCCTGCATTTCACACAGACCCAATAATAAACTACTTTTAAATTGGCACTGTTTTAATTCAGAAACTTTGCATTGATGCTGCTAGATCCTGCTCCATGTGGATGTCATTTTGTTGTTCTTAAACCGGGTCTTCCCAGCAACCAACCTTTGCTGAATTGAGCAAGGTTACTTTGGGTTTGACACTTGCTGCACTGACATGGCATTATAACAGCAGACATAATCCCTATGCATTTCACATTTATGCTACATGTGTGAAATTACTGGGAGTTAATAAGTTGCATATCAATGGAGATTAGAAAACTGGTTTCAATACAACTACAATGGGAAAATTGTTTAGGAAAGGGAAACAATGAAACAAAAAGGCAGGGGAGAAATTCCACAATGAATACAAAATCATGCAGCTGTGGAATGGTGGAGTACTGAGGCCCTTACATAATTTATTTTGTGGCAATGAATATATGCTTCCTCCCCCCCGCCCTGCCACCCAAGTCACCGCTTGCAAACTTATCTTTACTAGAAGTAAATAATCATGCAAAAATATCCTCGAGTAGCAGTTTGTCAAACATCCATAAACTGGTAGAACACATCAAATCACCACTGACAGTGAACAGCAGTTAAACCTGAAACTAATAATCCTTCCCTGTAAGGTTGAAAAATTATGCCAAACCACAAGAATGCTTTGAATTGTGCATTTACACATTATTCCTTTAAGTGGTAGAAACTTTTTGCTGTATCCATAAAAGTTAATTTGAATAACTTTGCAGTTTGCTAAACCAACTGCCTGTTTCTACTAGTTTCTTGTGCAATGTGAATAGTTTTTTTTAATAACCAAACTTCACTCAATTCTACAATTGCCATTAAATAGCTGCTTTTGAAAATAAATATTCTATACTTCAGATAAATGTTTACATATCTTTTGCAGCTAGAAATAGATGAAATGCATCATATATACTTAAATCAAATACAAATCATACAGCATCAACAGCAAAAAAAAGGAAAAATGGTAATAGTAACTTGCATTTATAATACCATATTTTTTGTAGAAAAATTCCATAAGAGGCTTCATGCAACCATAAGGGGAAAAATGGATGCAGATCTCCAAAGTCAGAGATTGGGAAGGGTAATCAAAAACTTGGTCAAAGGTGGTCTTAGAAGGAGGAGAGGTGGAGAGATGGGGAGTTCAGGGAGGGAATTCCAGAACATGCAGCCTAAGCGGATGAAGAAATGACCAAAGGTAGGACAAAAAGTAGGGGTACGTACAAGAAACAGGAGCCAGAAGAATGAAAAGTTCGTGGGCTGGGGGGGGCAGAAGAGTCGTAGAACTTGATAGGGTAGATATAGGGAGAGGAGATCAAAGACGGATGCAAACAAAAAATAGATTTCTAATTTAGAGGTGCTGGAGGACCAGGAACCAATGTAGGTCTGCAGGACAGGGGTGATGGATGACTGATAGGATATGTGCCGCAGCGTTATGGATAAATGGAGGATGGGTGGGATGGGCATAATAGCACTGGATTAGCCAAGTCTGAAGGTGCCAAGGTCTCAGTTGCAAGTAAGCTGAAGTAAAGGCAGAGGTGGGTGACATTATGAAGGTTGAAGTTGACGGTCTTTATGATGGCGCGAATAGGGGGTTGGGAACTCAGCTTGGGGTTGAACAGTTTGCCGAGTCTGCCAACAGTCGTTCAGTCCAAGATAGTGGCCAAGGAGGGGTATTGAGTCGATGGCAAGGAGTTTGTTGTGGGGGGGATGATGGCTTCAATCGGTCCAACGAAAGAAAGAAAAAAAATTAGCTTTGGTGGTGGTGGGTCGGGAAATGTTTGATTTGAAGGGCATGAGGAATGGGGGGGGTTAGTACCAGAGTCTAGCTGAACAGAAGGTCCATATCTTGATGAGCAAGAAATCCATCAATTCCTTGTACATGTTCGAGATAAGTGCAGAGGGGACAAAAGGGAGCGGTTTTAGGAGGTAGTTAGCAATGGAGAAAATAAGTCGGGGGTTATCTTTACCATCCAGGATGATCCTAGAAAATGACTAGTTTTGCTAAGGATAATGAGACTCAGTAAAGCTTGAATAGGTCTAGTTAGAATTGGTGGTGGATGGCTAAGCCAGTTGTGTGCCACGTACACTCAAGTCTGCACCTCTTGGAATTGAGGGAGCATAGATAGTTGTACCAGAGGATTGCCCAGCATTGACAACAGTGAAAGTTTTGCTGAGACACTGCCATCAAATGTCGGAGACTCCAGCAGTTACGAGAATGGAAGAGGTTTTTTTTTCAGGTGTGGATCCAAAAGGAATAGGATTGGAAAGGGGTAGTGGATGGTAAAGCATACAAAAAAGTAGTCGGAGATGTCGTGGTCAGTGATCGAGATCCTGGGGGTACAGAGGTCACCGAAGATAGTGAGGTCAAGGGGGTGATCATGAATATGAGAAAGTGTTTATATAGAGGGAGAGATTTAGGGACGATAGGAGGGTGGTCAGTTCAGAGGAGAGCAAGGGGAACTGAGAGAGAGATTAAAATCACCAAAGGCGAGGAGTCAATCAGTGCCGTGGTTGAAAGTTCATTTGATGGGCCACTAAGTAAATGTGCCGACGGTGTGAGCTGGGCTGCACGGACCAGGCACGTTCCAGTTTCAATCCTGTTCTATGTTCGCTTATCTGATCTGAGCTGGGATGCAGTCACATCGAGTCTATAGCACAGACAGGCAGTCGGCCCAACTGGTCCGTGCCGCCGTTTATGCTCCACTCGAGCCTCCTCCCACCCTTCATCATCTAACCCTGATATTCCCTTCTCCCTCATGTACTTATCCAGCCTCCCCTTAAATGCATCGATGCTATTCGCCTCAACCACTCTCTGTGGTTGCGAGTTCCACGTTCTCACCACTCTCTGGGTAAAGAGGTTTCTCCTGAATTCCCTATGGGATTTATTAGTGACCATCTTACATTTATGACCCCTAGACATGGTCTCCCCCACAAGTGGAAACATCTTCTCTACGTCTACCCTTCCATTATTTTAAAGACCTCCATCAGGTCACCCCTCAGATATAAGAATTAGGAGCAAGAAAAGGCCATTCGGCCCCTCGAGCCTGCTCCACCATTCAATAAAACTATGGCTGATATTCTACCTCAACTCCACTTTCCTGCACTATCCCCATATCCCTTGATTCCCAATATTCAAAAATCTATCGATGTCTGTCTTGAATATACTCAACGACTGAGCCTCCACAACCCTCTGGGGTAGAGAATTCCAAAGATTCACCACCCGCTGAGTAAAGAAGTTTCTCTTCATCTCAGTCCTAAATGGCCAACCCCTTATCCTAAGACTGCGACCCCCGGTTCTCAACTCCCCAGCCAGGGGAAACAAACACCCTACATCTACCCAGTCAAGCCTTGTAAGAATTTTGTATGTTTCAATGAGATCACCTCTCATTCTTCTAAACTCGAGAGAATAAAGACCTAGTCTGCTCAATCTCTCCTCATAGGACAATCCCCCCATCCGATGAATCAGTCTGGTGAACCTTCGTTACTGGACCACAACAGTTGTTCTCAGTAAAACTGAGCTCGGGAGATGACAAATCATCAGCGGTTTCTGATCCTGATTACTGCCGAGGACCCCTGCGGGACAGTGGGTGTCACATGGAGGCACAAGCTCTGGTCAAATAGCTTGTCGACATACACAAAGACATGAAGGGTGGCCATTTGCCTGAGGTCACCAGGTATCAGCTAGTGATCGTGCAATTGGCCCTTCATGGAACCATGGCCTAGAAATTCATCTCGGGCAATGACGCAAAACAGGCAGGATCGGATGGGATGGGATGGGATCTGCCGCCCGTTATACCCAGCGCCTGAGATTCAGTTCCACGGGCTGAGACAAATTCCTAGGCCCATGTTATAAGATGACAACAACAACAACTTGCATTTATATAGCGCCTTTAACGTAGTGAAACGTCTCAAGGCGCTTCACAGGTGTATTATGAGATACAAATTTGACACCGAGCCGCATAAGTAGAAATTAGTGCGGGGAAGAGAGAGGTTTTAAGAAGCGTCTTGAAGGAGGAAAAAGAGGTACATAGGCGGAGAGGTTTAGGCAGGGAGTTCCAGAGCTTATCTTCAGGACAATGGCCGGGGGTGGGGGGGACTGGAATAGAACCAGAGTTTGTAGAGATTTCTTTTCATTCCAACCCAATTAAGTGCTGCGTTCTTTACCCGAGACTTACTTGGAGGGATCAGCTGGATTAGCTGTTTACCATCTCCCCTCGGCACTTTGCTAATCATGGTGCATTAACTTTGACAGTCAGATACATAACAAGGTGTAAGAATCCTAAGGCTGTGCACTCAGTGCACTTAGCCCATTCTAAATATAGCTGATTGGACTCCCGCCATAGGTTTGGGGTTATTTGTCTGAGAAAATGATATGTAGCCGAGAGCTGTTTTCAGGGGCCTCGGTATATTGGGGGTTCAGTACAAGAAGGCCCTTCATCTCACTTCATCCAGAATCCCAACTCTCTTGGCTTCTGTAATGTATTTCCTTCATGGGTCCTTTGCTTAAGAATTCATAGCAACACATTGCTGTTAAGAACCAGTTGGTTTATCAGCAAAAGGTTTAACAATCACACTACACATTACCAGAACATTCACCAGACTCACAACCACCTGCCTCATCGTGGATTCCCCCAAACCCAACTGGCTGGGGTTTTATTGAGTCTTGTGAACGTCACGTGACTGGCTAAGCCACTCCCAACTCAACAGCTCCACAACTATTTTTTTTGTTGTAAACATTAATCAGGTGCCCCTGAATAAAGGGGGGGAGGGGAGGGTCACACTCAAAAAAACTTTTCAAGTGCCCCCTTGGTTTTTTTTGAGGGCACCAATACACAAATTATACAAGTGCCCCCTGGCTAAAAGTGGGGGGGGGGGGGGGCACTCAAACCGACAAACTTAAACAAATTAAACTTTAGACAAAAAACAGCAAATTAAAATTTGGTTGCCGGGGGTGATGATGCACTCCAGTCCCTCCAGCGCCCACCTCTCACAGAAGGCCGCGAGTGTATCGGTGGACACCGCGTGGTCCACCTCCAGGGATATCCTGGCTCAGATGTAGCCGCGGAAGAGAGGCAGGCAGTCTCGACCCCCTCAACCACCCGCTGCCTGGACCGGCTGATAGCCCCCTTGGCCATGCCCAGGAGCAGTCCTATGAGGAGGCCTTCCGACCTGCCCGCTCCCCTCCGCACAGGGTGCCCAAAGATCAGGAGTATGGGACTGAAGTGCAACCAGAATTTGAGGAGCAGCCCCTTCAAATAATGGAACAGGGGCTGCAACCTCGTACATTTAATAAAAACATGGAACACGGACTCTTCCAGACCGCAGAAAGTGCAGGCGGCCTGGGAGCCCGTGAACCAACTTAGAAACTTACTGCACGGGACTGCTCCATGAAACACCCTCCAGGCCAAGTCCCCAATCAATAGAGGGAGGACTTCCGCGTAGAGTGCACTCCATTGGGGCCCCCCACCTCCTCTGGACGGCAAGATGGTGTGCCATGGCGTGTCCGGACAGCAGACGAGGATGGGCAACAGCTCTATAACTATTTTAAGTTGTGATCAGTAATCAAGTGCCCCCTGATTAAAGGCGGAGGGACACGCCAAAAACTTTTCAAGTGCCCTCGTTTTTTTATTGTTTTTTTGGGGGGGGATTTTTGAGGGCACTAAAACACAAATTATACAAGTGCCCCCTGGCTAAAAAAGGGGGGGGGGGGGCACTGAAACCAACACAATAAACAAATTAAACTTTAGACAAAAAACATCAAATTAAAATTTGGTTGCCCGGGGTGATGATGCACTTCAGTCCCTCCGGCGCCCACCTCTCATGGAAGGCCGCGAGCATACCGCTGGACACTGCGTGCTCCATCTCCAGGGACACCCTGGCTTGGATGTAACCGCAGAAGAGAGGCAGGCAGTCGGGGTGAACGATCCCATCGACCGCCCGGTGCCTGGACCGGCTGATGGCCCCCATGGCCATGCCCAGGAGCAGTCCTACGAGGAGGCCTTCCGACCTGCCCGCTCCCCTCTGCAAAGGGTGCCCAAAGATCAGGAGTGTGGGACTGAAGTGCAACCAGAATTTGAGGAGCAGCCCCTTCAAATAATGGAATAGGGGCTGCAACCTCGCACATTCCATAAAAACATGGAACACGGACTCTTCCAGACCACAGAAATTGCAGGCGGCCTGGGAGCCCGTGAACCGACTTAAAAATTTGTTGCACGGGACTACTCCGTGCACAACCCTCCAGGCCAAGTCCCCAATAAATAGTGGGAGGACTCCCGTGTAGAGTGCACTCCATCGGGAATCCCCGCCTCCTCCGGACGGCAAGATGGTGCGCCATGGCGTGTCTGGATGGCAGACGAGGATGGCAAGGTTGAGAGTGTGCAGGAGCAGCCCGTACAGGAAAGCCCTCCGCGCAGAACTGAAAGGCACAGAGGGGATTTCCCTGAGGCGGCTCAAGTTGTGAGGCGCCGGCTCCCGAGGGAGGTTTCGGGGTTTGGCGCCGATGAGGAATTCCATCCGGACGGGGGTCAGTCCGGATGGGATCTCCCCACGTGCTTGAGCCTCCTCGACGCACCTAATTGAGTCAGGGCCCAGCGCTGCTTTTTGCGACGTCAACAGCTCTACAACTCTTTTGGGGGACAAAATAAAGAGTTAGATCAACAGCTCTACAAACCTGTGAGCATACTCACAGGTGCATACATTACAGCTTCCAATCTAGCGGTTTCTTAAATAGGTCCAACGTCCTAGTCTCAATCACCCTTCCTGGCAGCATATTCCACCTGCGCAAATAAATACTTACTGCCATCTGACCAAAATGTTCTATTTTAAATTAATTCACGGGACGTGGGCGTCACTGCAAAGGCCAGCATTTATTGCCCATCCCTAATTGCCCTTGTAAAAGTGGTGGTGAGCCGTCTTCTTGAACCGCTGCAGTCCGTGTGGTGAAGGTGCTCCCACAGTGCTGTTAGGGAGGGAGTTCATGGATTTAGGCCCAGAGACGATGAAGGAACTGCCGATATATTTCCCAGTCAGGATGGTGTGTGGATTGGGGGGGAACTCGGAGATGGTGGTGTTTCCATACGCCTGCTGCCCTTGTCCTTCTAGGTGGCGGGTTTGGGAGGTGTGGTCGAAGAAGCCGTGGTGATTTCCTGCAGTGCATCATGTAGATGGTGCATACTGCAGCCACGGTGCCCTGACCCTGTGCCCGCTCTTGCCTTGCTGCCCTGGTGCATCTGAATGTAATGTTCTGGGTTCACTGTCTCTCTGCAGTTCAGCATATCTCTACAGATCCCTCCTATTACATATCTTTTTTGAGGTTGAAGCGTCGTACCGTGTCACTTTGTTGTTTATAGCTCTTCCCCTCTGACATTTGGCGATTAGCCTGTCTGAGCCATGTCACTTTTAACATGTGCCTCACCTATATTCCAGAAACAGGTGTGTTGCTGAAAGCTCAGGGATGGAGCAGCGGGGACTCTGATTGGCTGGCCGTGACTGGCAGGTAGACAGCAGTTGTGCCCACATTTGAGGGTTTGGGGGTGATGTGCCCGGCCCCCCCGACCTGCGTGAGAACACCTCCGCAGGTCGGGGCTACAAAAAGAGCTGGAGCGGAGGTGCGGCGAGTGTTTTGTGGCGGATTAGTGTTGAGAGATCGTGCCGGAGGTGCAGCGAATGTTTGTGGCGGAGGTGGTGTGAATGTTTGTGGCAGAGGTGTGGCGAATGAGGGTACGGGGCCCAGAAGAGCCAAGTGCCGTGGGGCAGCACGGGCCTGCCCACACTGTGATGTGTGCATACTAGGTCCGTGCAGCAGTGCAGGTCTCCAGTCGTCCTGGTTAACCCTTGCCACTGGATAAAGGCCTAGCTCTGTCAAGCCCGTGTGGTGGCTGATGTGCAACGGTCACCACACGTTAAAAAAATCCACACACAGGCATCTTCCACTCCTGGAGTTCAGGACTGGAATGTCAGGTCCTTCAGTGAAACATCTGCAAACTAATGTGGAAGCAAGTCATCCTCGTTCGAGGGACTGCCTATGGTGATGATGAAGGTGGAATGGATGAAAGATTTCATGGAGAGAAACTTTGGGTAGAGCTAGGTGGGGGAACATTTGACAATTAGTTCAGAAGAGGCGAGAGTGGTGCAACTGCTGCTCCAAGGAGAAGGTGCCAGAGGACTATCAAGAGAGAACAAGATGTGACTTGGTGGTAAGAGCCATGCAGCCACCATGGGGATTTGGGCAGTGAAGGTGGTAGAAAGTATAGCCAGGATGGGAGGTTTTGATAACGGTCAAAGTGTTGCTAACTGTAAGTCAAGTTTCAGTCAAAGCCAGAATGCCAATACAATCACCACAATAGGGCGATGGATGGCATGGGCCTTGTTCACATGTGAACCGACATTCTGGACATAAATACAAAGGGCAGTGATTGTTGATCTGTGGGCAGCGTCTAAGGTAACAGTGTTGGGTGGGATGACCATTGGTGAGCTTAGTCACCAGCGAGTGAGCTCGGTGAAAATGTCAGTGAGAGAATGGAGTAGCTTGGGTTGCTGTTCCTACGTTACAACAGTGATTATACTTTTTTTTTTAAGTACTTAATTGGCTGTCAATTGCTTTAGGACATCTGGTGGTTGTGAAAAGCGCTATATAAATGCAAGTCTTTCTTTCTAAGAAGGTCATGATGGGTATCTTGATGGACCATTCGGAGAATGCTGAATTGAAAAGCTAACTGAAAAGCTATATGTAAGTAAATATTCCTTCTATTAAAGCTATGAAGGGGAAAGAGTAAAACTACTTCTTACAGGACCTGCATATGTAAAAGATTATAAATTTGAAGCTTTATATACTGAAAATAAATGGTTGCATTAGTCGAGCTGAATTCATCCTAAATAAAAAATACACAAAATAATTTTCACTGGATCCACCTTTCAGTGACAGGATTGTAAACATAATTGCTGCGAGGTGAAAACAAGAGGCTGCAGGGAGCTTCTTTGTGTACCTTATTCTGCTTTCAGATCCCTCCATGGCCTCGCCCCCACCTCTCTCATCTCCTCCAGCCCTACAACCCTTTGAGATATCTGCACTCCTCCAATTCTAGCCTCTTGAGCATCCCCAATTTTATTCACTTCAGCTACCAAGGCCATAAGCTCTCTAATTCCCACCCTAAACCTCTCTACCAACGTCCCCTCTAATTTTTTCTTTCGGTGCCTGGCCCCTTTAAATGAGCCATATTTTTTCCAGCATTATAGATGGTGAGCAACCTGCGCATGGCATCCCAATCGGCGCACAGCTTAGGGAGAACGTTACTCTCACCTTTTTTCCCTCATTCAAGATGCTCCTTAAAACCTACTTTTTAAAAAAAAATCATTTACAGGATGTGGGCACCGCTGGCAAGGCCACCATTTATTGCCCATCCCTAATTACCCAACATCACTGAAACTGATTATCCGGTCATTATCACATTGCTGTTTGTGGGAGCTTGCTGTGCGCAAATTGGTTGCCACATTTCCCACATTACAACAGTGACTACACTCCAAGAGTACTTCATTGGGGTTATGAAGCGCTTTGGGACGTCCTGAGATCGTGCTGTATCAATGCAAGTTCTTTTCTTTAAATGGAATTGGTGGTGGTGAGCAGCCTTCTTGAATCGCTGCAGTCTGTGTGATGAAGCTACTCTCAATGTTGTGGGGAGTTCCAGCATTTTAACCTAGCAATGAAGGAATGGTGATATATTTCCAAGTCAAGATGGTGTGTGACTTGGAGGGGAACTTGGAGGAGGTGGTGTTCCCATGCGCCTGTTCCATTGTCCTTTTAGGTGGTAGAGGTTTTGGGTTTGCGAGTTGCTGACAAAGAAGCATTGGCGAGTTCCTGCATTGCATCTTGTAGATGGTACACACTGCAGACACAGTGGTAGAGGGAGCGAATTTTGAAGGTGGTGGATGGGGTGCCAATCAAGTGAGTTGCTTTGTCCTAGATGGTGTTGAGCTTCTTGAGTGTTGTTGGAACTGCACTCATCCAGGCAAGTGGAGAGTATTCCATCACACTCCTGACTTGTGCCTTGCAGGTGCCTCTTTTACCAAGCTTTTGGTCATCTGCCCTAATATTTCCTGATGTGGCTCTGTGTCAAATTTTGCTTGATAACGCTCCTGTGAAGTGCCTGGTGGCGTTTTAATATGTTAAAGGCGCTAAACAAATACAAGTTGTTGTCAGTCTATGTAGCCCTTCTTGACAATAAGACCAAATTTCCAATTGGTGTGGAACAATTATCATTTCCTTTTCCAGATCTCCTTGACAAAATTCAAACTGCTGCATTATTCTCTTAGCTACCATGCTAGGAATGGCATAAAGACTGCTGGTGCTATCTATAGTTGCCAAAAATCGACTGAAGCTGCATGCAAAACAACTCGTTTCCTGTAAAAGAGAATGCCAACAGCGTATGTTGTAATTCAGAAATTAGCCTTTCATTTCTGGGACTGGAGTACAAATCTAGGCTAACATGATGGGATGAAAGTCTCTTCTGCCTACAGGATACAAGGGTCCAAATTTGAAATAAGTTTGGTCTTAATCCAGTTCCTGTGCAACAGCTTTGCTATTTTTGACTTACTACTAAAGTTTTCATCTCTAAATTTGAAAACATTTGAAATTCTATTTTTTGACAGAATGCTGAAAACTGGAAATATGCACTGTAACTTTATTTTACAACTCAAATGTAACAAAAAGTTAAACTATTCACCTTTGAAAGTATGCCACCACCACCCCCCCCCCCCCCCCCCCCCCGACGTTCCAAAATCCGGAAATACCCGAACCTGGGCTCGGGTGTTTCCGGATTCATGACGTCAGAAAGACGTTCCAAAATCCAGCTAAATGCAAAATCCAGAATGGCCTCAGTCCCGAGGGTTCCGAATTTGGGACGCTGCACCTGTATATGTCTCCTGAGATTCGGTGCACGAAACTGAATGAAGTACTTCAGTTGAAGTCTGATTAAGGCTATATACACTGAAGCATGACTTCTCCACTTTTGAATTCCAACCCCTTGAGACATGGGCCAACAATGTATTAGCCCTTTTGATTACTTGTACCTATGCATTAGCTTTTAGTGATTTCTGTATATGGACATCTAAATCCCATTGCTTATCCATCGCTGCTAGTCTCGCC
Source organism: Pristiophorus japonicus (assembly GCF_044704955.1). Lineage (NCBI taxonomy): Eukaryota > Metazoa > Chordata > Chondrichthyes > Pristiophoridae > Pristiophorus > Pristiophorus japonicus. Next base: position 72,830,227 of record NC_091984.1, on the reverse strand, counting down.
ATTAAGAAAATATTCCGACTTGTCTTTCCCAGATCCAAAGTGGATGCACTCATACTTCAACATTGAACTCCATCTGCCATAGTTTTACTCACTCTCATAATCTGCCTTTGTCCCCTCTGCACTCCCTGCACCCATTCACACAATTTACTGTGCCTCCTAACTTAGTCTCACTTGCAAACTTGGATATACAACTCACTATTCCTTTATCCAAGTAATTTACATATATATATGTAATGAAAAGCTGAAGCCCCAGCACAGATCCCTGGGGAACACCACTTGTCACATCCTGCCAATCAGAGAATAAACCCTTTATCCCTACTCTCTGATTCTTACCTTGCAAACAATTACCAACCCAAGTCACAAGGTTATCCCCAATTCTGCATAACTTCATTTTTGCTAATAATCTCTTGTGCGGAACTTTATAAAATGTCTTCTGGAAGTCCATATAGATAACATCTAACACACATACAAAAGCAAACTACTGTGGATGCTGGAAATCTGAAATAAAAACATAAAATGCTGCTGAGTATTTCCAGTATTTTCTGTTTTTTAATCCAAAGATGCTCTGCTATCCACCATGCTAGTAACTTCCTCAAAATAAATCAACTAGATTAGGCAGATTTAATTTACCCTTTACGTATCCATGCTGACTCTCTCTGATCAGTTGACATTTGTCCAAGTGTTGAATCACTCTGCCTCTGATAATAGAATCCAGTAATCTCCCCACAACTGATGCTAAGCTGACGGGTTTGTGGTTACCTGCTTTCTCTCTCCCTCCTTAGAGTAATATTTGCAATTTCCAATTCAAAGGCACAATTCATGAATCTAGAGAGCTTTGGGAAATGATGACTAATGCATGTGCAATTTCCTCACCTAGTTATTTTAATACCCTGGAGTGGAAATCATCAGGTCCTGGAGATTTAACTGTCTTAAGTCCCTTTCTTTTGTCCATTACCTTTTGTTTAAATTTATACTAAATCCACGAAGTTCCTCTCTATGACTTATTTTTAGGTTCCCTTGTACAGCTGGGATTTTTGTGCTCTTCCTTCCCTGTGAAAATAGATACGGGATACTCATTTCACAATTCTGTCATTTCCTTATTATCCATCAGTCTCACCTGCATCTGTTTATAACGGGCCCACATTACCCTTTACCACTCTTTTTCTCTTGATATATTTATTATAACTTTTTCTATTATCTTTGATATCCCTTGCAAGTTCTTTTGCACTTCTTATTACTTTCTTTGTATCTCTTTGTTGCTTTTACAATTGAAAGGCACATCAGACATTAAACCGAGGCCCCGTCTGCTCTCAGGTGGACGTTAAAAGATTCCATGGCACTCTATATCGAAGTAGAGCAGGGGAGCTCCGGCTAATATTTATCCCTCAATCAACATCACTAAAAACAGATTATCTGGTCATTATCACATTGCTGCTTGTGAGAGCTGCCTTGCGCAAATTAGCTGCCGTGTTTCCTACATTACAACAGTGACTACATTTCAAAAAGTACTTTATTGGCTGTATTGGCAGCATGGGAGATGCTGAGCCATGTCAGGCACTATAAAATGCAAGTTCTTTCTCTCAGTGCCACAGGTATGTCAGATACTTTAATGGAATAAAATTAGCTCAGAAGAATGTTATCAGACTCATCAGAACAGCAATTATAGGCTTTTCTCAGTGCTTGATTGAGAATTTTAATCAACAAAACATATTCATCTTGATAAATGCAAAATTCAATAAGGTAACGAAACCTTTTAAGTCTCTGACTTCTACAACAATATTCAATAATTGTGCTTTGTGTTAACCTAACCTGATGCTTTTGTGCATCTTTAATTTTTCAATAAACACTGCATAATTTTAGCCGACAAAAGGTCCAGATCAGCGAGAGCCAATAGACTGATTCCTGGGATAGGGGGAGATTGTCCTATAAGGAGAGATTGAGTAAACTAGGCCTATATTCCCTAGAGTTTAGAAGAATGAAAGGTGATCGCATTGAAATGTATAAAATTCTTAAGAGCTTAACAGAGTAGATGCTGGGAGGATGTTTCTACTGGCTGGGGAGTTGAGAACCAGGGGTCAGTCTCAGAATAAGGGGTCAGCCATTTTGGACTGAGATGAGGAGAAATTTCTTCTCTCAAAGGGTTGTGAATCTTTGGAATTCTCTACCCCAGAGGTCTGTGAATACTCAGTCGTTGAGTATATTCAAGACAGAGATCGATGGATTTTTGGATGCTAAGGGAACAAAGGGATATGGGAATAGTGTGAGAAGGTGGAGTTGAGGGAGTAGGTCAGCCATGATCACATTGAATGGCAGAGCAGGGTCTAAGGGATGAGGAGCCTATTCCTACTTCTTATATTCTTACGTAATATTCCATTTACCCAACAGAGTGAAGTTATAGAAGTAGCCCATCGAAAGTCCAGTAAAGAATTTATCAAAATTGGATTACTTGCTGGGCCAGAGCCATAGGACCATCTGCAAGGCGTGTTTGCTGCAGAAGTACATTTCCCAACTTTGTGTGGGGGGTGGGGGGGGGGCGAGAAAGAGGATTGACAAGGGTCTGCTCACAGAAAACAATGTGACACCGCTAAAAAAGAAAACAGTATTTTAATTGTGACAAGTTTATAATTAAAAAAGGCAACCAGGTGTTCCAATTAGAATTTGGCATGAATCATAAAAAAAGTAAGCAATATGGATAGGTATCAACTATCGCGTGTTCAGGAAAGCAGGTTTAGCTCTGTCTTTCCCAGTACATTAGTTTAGCTTTGTTCTTTAAAAAATTCAATCAATCAATTACCAATGATATGCGTCAAAGCAAATGTATGACTTAATGCACAATGAGCAAGATTGAAAACTACATTCATTTCAACACTTGCCTTTTGTGGTTTTCAAGAACAGAAGTTGCTTTATGTATAGTACATGTTTGTTCATGTTTGATTTATAATATGTTCATGTTTAACTTAAAATATGTTCTTCACAGTCATTCATCCATAGTCACCTTGAGAGCAAGTACATTATAAATGCACTTGGTATATAGGGCTGGATTTCCGGCTCCCTTGTGCCTCTGGCAGCGCCCCGGAGGGGAGGTAAAGGGCGTTTCTAGGCGTTACGGCGGGCGTCCAGCTTTTACTACCCAGTCGGCAAATTCTAGCTCAGGGTTTATGGCGGCGCAAAAACTTATTGCCCCGTTCTCTAGTTTCACTGAGATCATGACTTCAATCGTTGTGCGACATTCCACCTGCACCCCGGGTGCAAAATTAGGCCCCAACGGCCGCCCCAGGAAACGACTGAAAAAACAGGCAATCCCAGGGTGCAGCAGGCGGTATTTGCAGCATATTTAAATGGAGGGAGGAGGATCCTACATCGTAGGTCACATTGACTGCAACGGTTGTGCACAGCTCCAACTTGAAAGCGGCAGTTTTATCTCCCATTATAGTGTCCTTGCAACTTCAGTGAGAGAATTTAATGGGGGCGGTGTAAAGATAGGGGGGCGGTGTAAAGATAGAAGGGCGGCTCTTGGCCATGTTGGCCCATGGATGAGGAGAGACCGAAGACATCTGTGGAGGAGGTCTTACCCTCCATGGATTTACAAACACCAATGCTGATACCTCGAGCTCTCTGTCGTGCAGTGTGTGAGAAGGTTGCTCTTCCAAAAGGAAGTGCTGACAGAGATATGCCATCTCCTACAGTTAGACCGATGCCTGGACCACTCTGGAGACGACCTTCAATACTCCAATCAACAGGTTTCCGAATTCATTGTGGTGTGCTGCATGTTGCACAGTTTGGACATCATGAGGGGCCAGGCATTGCCAGTGGGGATTGCAGACCCATCTCAAGAGGAGGAGGACGATGAAGAGAAGGAGCCTGGCGAGGTCCCATTGGATAGCCACAACATCCACGGGGAAGGCAGTGTGGACATGCTGCCGGACCAAGAGTCGTTCATCGCCAACTCATAATGAACCGGTTCTCCTAAATGGAGAAAACTGCGGGATGGAGCTAATACTGGATACGTTATGTGCCTCCATAAAGGCACATCTCCGGTGAACATTGGAATGATACAGAAGACACCAATTGCAAACGATCAAATAGACATTTTACTGCTACAAAGTAACAAAAACTTCCCCCCCACCTACCAAAAGAAACAAATACAAGACACAATGCTGCAGGTAATCAATAAAAATCAGGGCATCTTCACAACCTTATCCTGCACATGGGTGGGTGGGACGGGGGGGGGGGGGGGGGAAAGAGAAAAAGAAAACCGAGGGGAAAGGGGGGGGGGGGGGAAGAGAACCGAGGGGAAAGGAGTGGGGGGTGAAAGAGAAGCGAGGGGAAAGGGGGGGGTTGGAGAGGGGAGAAAGTGGGGGCGGGGGGGGAGGAGAGAGAGAGCGAGAACAAGCGAGAGAGAGGGTGGGAGGGGGCGAGAGAGAGAGCGAGAACAAGCGAGAGAGAGGGTGGGAGGGGGCAAGAGAGAGGGTGGGAGGGGGCGAGAGAGAGGGAGTGAGAGGGGGAGAGAGAGAGAGGGTGAGAGGGGGAGAGAAAGAGAGGGTGAGAGGGGGAGAGAGAGAGAGAGAGAGAGGGTGAGAGGGGGCGAGAGAGAGAGGGTGGGAGGGTGGGAGGGGGAGAGAGAGAGAGGGTGAGAGAGAGAGAGAGAGAGGGTGAGAGAGAGAGAGAGAGGGAGAGAGAGAGAGAGGGTGGGAGGGGGAAGAGAGAGTTTCTGCTCGTATCTATTAAAATCAGCTTAACATACAAGAGAATAATATGTTGGGTAACTGCTTTCAAATATGTAATTGACAGAATTAAGTTAGCCAAACGAGCAAAGTACAGCACTGCAAAATGATGATGATGTGGTTGTTCAGTTTTTGACAGAACACTGTCATCATGAACATGATATGCCAGAGGCAGAATTTGTTCAGAAATATGATCCAAATAAGGCAGAACTGAATTTATCTTCACCATTTATCACAGATTAAATACATTCCCATGTTAGATTAATAATGTAACTAATGTTATTTCCCACAACTCTTCCTCTGCATTAAGTTACAATCATATAACCATAGAAATATACAGCACAGAAGTTGGTCATTTCGACCCATTGTGTCCTCACCGGCCAACAAAGAGTTGTCAAGGCTAATCCCACTTTCCAGTTCTCGATCTGTAGCCCTGTAGGTTACGGCACATCAAGTGCACTTCCAAGTACTTTTTTAATGTGGTGAGGATTTCTGCCTCAACCACCTTTTCACGCAGTGAGTACCAGACACCCACCACCCTCTGGGTGAAGAAATTTCCTGCCTCTGAGCCAATTTTGGATCCAACGCGATACTTTGTCTTGGATCCCATGGGATTTTAATTTTATGACAAGTCTGCCAAGTGGGACCTTATCAAAAGCCATGATAAAATCCATCATCATCATCATAGGCAGTCCCTCGGAATCGAGGAAGACTTGCTTCCACTCTTAGCATGAGTTCTTAGGTGGCTGTACAGTCCAATACGAGAACCACAGTCTCTGTCACAGGTGGGACAGATAGTCGTTGAGGGAAAGGGTGGGCAGGGAGCCTAGTTTGTCGCACGCCCCTTCCGCTGCCTGCGCTTGATCTCTGCATGCTCTCGGTGACGATACTAGAGCTCATTGCTCTCCTAAATGCACTTCCTCCACTGAGGGCGGTCTCTGGCCAGGGACTCCCAGGTGTCAGTGGGGATGTCGCACTTTATCAGGGAGGTTTTGAAGGTGTCCTTGTAACATTTCCTCTGCCCATCTTTGGCTCGTTTGCCGTGGACGAGTTCAGAGTAGAGCGCTTGCTTTGGGAGTCTCATGTCTGGCATGCGAACTATGTGGCCTGCCCAGCGGAGCTGATCGAGTGTGGTCAGTGCTTCAATGCTGGAGATGTTGGCCTGGACGAGGACGCTAATGTTTGTGCATCTGTCCTCCCAGAGGATATGCAGGATCTTGCAGAGACATCACTGGTGGTATTTCTCCACATGGTCCATGTATAAAATCCATATACACTACATCAAATACACTACCCTCATCGACCCTCCTTGTTACCGCCTCAAAAAATTCAACAAGTTAGTCAGACACCACCTTCCCTTAACAAATCCACACTGATGATCCTTGATTAATCCAAGTCTTTCTAAATGAAGATTTATCCTGTCCCTCAGAATATTTTCCAATAGTTTTCTCACCACCAAGGTTAGGCTGACTGTCTGTAATTACTCAGTCTATCCCTTTCTCCCTTTTTAAGCAAAAGTACGTTAAGCTGTCCTCTAGTCCTCCGGCACCACACCTGTAGCCAGAAAGAATTGGAAAATGATGGTCAGAGCCTATACGAATTCCTCTTTTGCTTCTCTTAATAGCCTGGGATACATTTCATCCATGCCTGGGGATTTATCCACTTTCAAAGCTGCTAAGCCCCTTAATACTTCCTCTCTCACTATGTTTATTTCATCTAATATTTCACACTCCTCCCTGATTGTAATGTCTGCATTGCCCCCCTCTTTTGTGCAAACAGATGCAAAGTATTCATTAAGAACCATACCCATACCTTCTGCCTTCACACACAGATGGCCTTTATGGTCTCTAATCAGCGCCTCTCTTTCTTTAGTTATCCTCTTGCTCTTAATGAATTTATAAAACATCTTTGCCTTTTCCTTGATTTTACTTACCAAAATGTTTTCATGTTCTCTCTTTGCTTTTCTCATTTCCTTTTTAATTGCACCCCTGCACTTTCTGTACTACTCTTGGGTTTCTGCAGAATTGAGCCCTCATCATAAGCCTCCCTTTATTTCTTTATCCGACCCTGCATTTCCCTCAACATCCAGGGGGCTCTAGATTTGTTAGCCCCACCCTTTTTCTTTAAGGGAACATACTTGCTCTGAACTCTCAGGATCTCCTACTTGAATGCTCTTACACTGATTTAGCTCCAAGTAGCTGTTTCCAGTCCACTGGATTACTGCCTTTGGCTAAATCTCATCTCAACTTAGCAAAATTGGCTTTTCCCCAATTGAGAACTTTTATTCCTAGTCTATCTTTGTCCTTTTCCATAACTACCCTAAATCTAACTGAATTATGATCGCTACCACCAAAATACCCTTCCATCTGCCCAGCTTCATTCCCTAAAACTAAGTCCAGAACCACCCCTCCCTTGTTGGGCTTGTTACATACTGGCTAAAAAAGCTGTCCTGAATGCATTTTAGGAATTCCGCACCCTTAAAACATTTCACACTAATTTTATCCCAATTAGGGTCATTTAAATCCCTTATTACTGCCCTATTGTTTTTGCAATTCAGAAATTTGCCTACATATTTGCTCTTCCATCTCCTTCTGACTGTTTAGGGGCATATAGTGCACTCCCAGCAGTGTGATCGCCCTTTTTTTGTTCTTTAATACAACCCATATGACCTTGTTTGATGATCCTTCTAACATAGCATCCCTCCTCACAGCTGTAATTGTTTCTTTAATCAATACTGTGACCCCTCCTCCTTTTTTATTGCCCTTGTCTATCCCGTCTGAAAACCCTGTAACCAGGAATGTTGAGCTGCCATATCTGTCCTTCTTTCAGCCATATCTCACTAATAGCTATATCATACTCCCAAGAGTCTATCTGTGCTCTCAGCTCATCTGTCTTATTCCCTATACTCCTTGCATTGAAGTATATACCATTTAGCACTGCCAAACTCCCTTGTTGTCTATGTTCTAGCCCTTAATTCCTGTCTTCCAAATTCACTTTCTACTTTGCTGCTTTCCAATTTCAACTTTGCTTCTCTCCCTTCTGAATCTATTCTCAGGTTCCCATCCCCCTGTCAAGCTAGTTTAAACCTTCCCCAACAGCACGAGCAACCCACCCCCCCACTCCCCCCACCCACGAAGATATTGGTCCTGGTTATGTTGAGGTGCAACCCGTCCGGCTTGTACAGGTCCCACCTCCACCGGAAACAGTCTCAGTGCCTCAGGAATCTAAAGCCCTCCCTCCTGTACCATCTCTCCAGCCACACATTCATATGGTCTATCCTCCTATTTCTGTACTCACTAGCACAGGAGTAATCCGGAGATTATTATCTTTGATGTCCTGCTTTTTAATCTCTCTCCTAGCTCCCTTTTGCTAGAGCTATACAGGGTATTGGTGAGGCCACACCTGGAATACTGTGTGCAGTTTTGGTTTCCATATTTACAAAAGGATATACTTCTTTGGAGGCAGTTCAGAGAAGGTTCACTAGGTTGATTCCGGGGATGAGGGGGTTGATTTATGAGGAAAGGTTGAGTAGGTTGGGCCTCTACTCATTGGAATTCAGAAGAATGAGAGGTGATCTTATCGAAACGTTTTAGGGGGCTTGACAAGGTGGATGCAGAGAGGATGTTTCCACTAATGGGGGAGACTAGAACTAGAGGGCATGATCTTAGAATACAGGGCTGCCCATTTAAAACGGAGATGAGGAGAAATTTCTCCTCTCAGAGGGTTGTAAATCTGTGAAATTCGCTGCCTCAGAGAGCTGTGGAAGCTGGGATACTGAATAAATTTAAGACAGAAATGGACAGTTTCTTAACCGATAAGGGGATAAGGGGTTATGGGGAGCAGGCAGGGAGGTGGAGCTGAGTCCATGATCAGATCAGCCATGATCTTATTGAATGGCAGAGCAGGCTCGAGGGGCCGTATGGCCTACTCCTGCTCCTATTTCTTATGTTCTTATGTTAATCTTCCTGCAGGACTTCATCCCTCTTTCTACCTATGTCATTATGGACCACGACCTCTGGCAGTTCACCCCGTCCAAGTTGTTTAATTACCGTTTCTTCCTGCTTTTCCTCTTATTTCTTACTTGCCCTACTGTATGCAACTTGTGCTTTCTACTTTTCTTACTTTCTTTTCTTGTATCTTTAGCATATTTGTCGTGCTCTTTAGCAGCTTGAGCATTCTTCATTTTTATTGACCGTGCCTTGGCCTGGCTTTGTTAATGCAATCAACAGGCCTTGATTCATCCGATCTATACAGACATTTTCACAGAGCTGTCTCTTATGAGCTCACAATAACTGCTGCGCCACATTTAATAAAGCAATATACATTTTAAAAAATCAAAATGTTTTAATCACCTCTCAAACCTCACTCTTCTTCAGATACTAGAATGCCAGTTGCAAACTTTAAGGGCAACTTATTATGTGCATAATTTATTTTGCCTGCAGCTATGTGCCCCATCCTTTACTCGTATGTAAAATTACATGAATATCCAGGCTCTGGCTGTAATCTTGTTATAATCTAGAAGCCTTTTTCTAAAAGTTATTGTTGGAAAAAACTAAAAACTGCCAAAACCAATACCAAAGTTATACTTAGCATTACACACAGTGAATTAATTTTTTTAAGTAAATAAATTAATTTAAGTTTAGTGCTTTATCGGGGGAGTGGGGGCAGGATTGGGTGATTCAGTACTGCCCTTTCACCATTGGGACCTTGGCTCAAATCCAAGCAAGTGATGGAATATAATTTCCTTTCTGTGATAGCTTTGAAGGTCCCAAGTGTAACTCCAGGACATCAGGAACCAATAACATAAAATTACCCACATACTTGCAAACCCACTCAAAATGTTCATTAAGGAAACTAGTGTGGAAAAAGAATATATCGTTGATGCAGCAAGGCTGATATTCTTAAATTTGGTATTAGGGTGCATTGTTGCAGTCGTGCAAAGGAGATTTATTTAACATCTAGCCCACAGCAAAAGTGTAAAGGAATTTATTTTACATCTAGCCAACCCAACAACATTGGATACAAAAGGTGGAAAATGTTCCATTCTCCAACATCGATGAATCATGTAATTGCCTGTCCTTTTATTCTACCAGGTGAAAATATATTTATGTGATCTTTAAATAATTAGTCCATTCTTAATCTAGTCTAAAACATCTCTGTCTACCCTATCTCTGGGCCACTTGAACTGACAGATGCTGTAGTGACCCACTTGCTCTGCGAGCCTTCGTACATGGATAACTTTTGAGAGACTCTGTGCACATTAAGAGGAAGGCAGAGTTGCAGTTTTCTCTGCCTACCTGAATGCAGAAGTAGTTATTTTGAATTGCTCAGTGCAGATATCACAAAGTGTGCCTGAATTATTAAAATGAGAGGGGTTCTTATTCTTAAATTTATACTTTGCACAATGCTGACAGAAAAGAAAATGTGCTAACTGTAAGATGCACTTTGTACATACATACTGTACAGATGCATGATACAAATTAGTTACCAATAAGAATTCAATGATCCTGAAGTATTATTTTCAGAAAATTTGATGTGCAAACAAAAGCAAGTATTTAACAGCTCAAGCAACCACTCTATCCAAGGCAGAGGGAAGTAAAAGTGTTAATATGTCGACACCTACTGGAAATCTTACTGCATGCAAAAAACATGTTCCAACAGATTTTTAAAGCAATTTTAATATTTTAAATAACTATTTATAATAATAACGGTGATAAGCTGAGATGAGATTTAGTCAAAGTGGACTGGAAACAGCTCCTTGAAGGTAAATCAGTGTCAGAGCAGTGGGAGGCATTTAAGGAGGAGATCCTGAGGGTTCAGAGCAAGTATGTTCCCTTAAAGAAAAAGGATGGGACTAACAAATCTAGAGCCCCCTGGATGTCAAGGGATCATAGGTCCCAAATTTGGCCCTCCAATTTTTTCGGCGCACTTACCTGAGGTGCGTTAACTTTCTGCTCCCAAAACGGCGCCGAAAATATAGCTCCATATTCTCCCCACTCTGTGGCCTCGCCCATGGCTTGGTGCGGCATGGGAGAGGCCATTAGGGGGCGGAACTAGAGCCCTGCGCGTAAAACAGTGTCGGCAGCTCAACGCATATGCACTGAAGGTTTCACACATGCGCAGTAGCTCCTGCCTCCAGCCAGAGGTCCCTCGGAGAAGTCCCGTCCTCGGAGAAGTCAAGTGAAGTCCCTCGGAGAAGTGAAGTGAAATCCCTCGGAGAAGTGAAGTGAAGTATCTTGGAGAGTCGGTGCGTTCTCCTGCCCCTAGCCCTGACCGAAGGGCTTGCCGGTGCGTTGTCGAGTCGGTGCGTTCTCCCGCCCCTATCCCCAGCCGAGTGGCCTCCCGCACCAGCCAGCCCGCTGACTTCCCCAGCCAGGTAAGACTTAAGTTTTATTTTTTATTTTTATTTTTTTTTTATTTATTATTGATGGTTTTTATGCTTCTTGAATGTTGTTGTGAAGGTGTTTAGTGCTTTGCAAGGTCCTCTAAGCTTCCCTTCCCCGCTCCCCCCCCCAATCTCTGGCTACCTGCGCTGATTTCTTAACTCTCCGCAAGGCTTTTCTGTGCAGCCACAAGTGGCTACATACGCTGGCTTAAGTTAAATTGGAGCAACTATTAGCTGTCCAAACTGGCTTAAATGGTCAAAACAGGCATAGGTGGCTGGTAACGCCACCTTTTGAAAAAAAAACGAAACTAAAAAAAATTCTAACTAACTCACTTACACTGGCGCAAATTAAATGTGCAGAATAGGGATTTTAAAGATACTCCAGAAAAATCAAATTGCTCCAAAAAAAAAATGGAGCAACTCCTGGGCAAATTTGGGCCCATACAGTGTAGGATACAGAAAAAAATGGAGTGCTCAATCCTGCAGAAGCTTGAGAGGAGTGTAGAAAGCACAGGGGTGCAATTAAAAAGGAAATTAGGAAAGCAAAGAGAGAGCAAGAAAGCATTTTGGCAAGTAAAATTAAGGAAAACCCATGGATGTTTTACAAATCCATTAAGAATAAGAGGATAACTAAAGAAAGAGTAGGGCCTATTCGAGACCATGGGCCCATTCGAGACCATGGGCCCAAGTTTCCACAAGAAAAAAAACGGGCGCCCCTCCGAGCTGGGCGCCCGTTTTTCGCGCCTAAAAAAATCCTCGGTATTCTCCACCAACTTGCAGGTCCTCTGGCCCTCGGCGCAGCCAGCACAAGCTGTGGGGGGGGCGGAGCCAGGTCCCTGCGCTGGAAACAGTGCCGGGGCCTCTGCACATGCGCTACAGTGGGCACGCAAGTGTAGTAGCTCCAGGCGCCAAACTGTGTGGGAGGGGCCCGAAGCACGCAGCCCCTAGCCCTGGCCGAATGGCCTCACTGGGGCTGCGTGAATAAGGCTCCTCCCACGGCCAGCTCCTGCTCCCCCCTCCCCCCCCACCCCCCACCAGACCCGACACCCGCTCCCCGCCGACCAGACCCGACACCTGCTCCCCCCCCACCGACCAGAGCCGACCCGCGCTCCCGCCCCGCGCCCCCCCCCCCCCCCCAACTGACCCGACCCGCGCTCCTGCCCCGCCCCCCACTCCCGGACTGGATCCGATCCGACCTGACCTCCCCCCTCCACACGCTCTCTCCCTCTCTCTCTCTCTCTCTCTCTCTCCCCCTCCCGCTCAGCACGAACGGCTGCAGAATTCTCCGTGCCTGAAGCACTTTCACACAGGTAGGAAGATGGTTTATTTAATCTTTTCTTGGCTTATAAATGTTTATTCAGGTTGGATTTATTTGTATAATATTTGTAGAAGTATAAATAAGGATTTATTGTAGAATTTAATGAGTTCCCTTCCCCCCCCCTCGTTCTGGACGCCTAATTTGTAACCTGCGCCTGATTTTTTTAATGTGTAGAACAGGTTTTTTCAGTTCTACAAAAATCTTCACTGGCTCCATTCTACTTTAGTTTGGAGTACGTTTTCACTGTGGAAACTTTGAAATCAGGCTTCAGTGGCCGGACACACCCCCTTTTGAAGAAAAAATTCTGTTCCAAAGTAGAACTGTTCTATCTCACTAGAACTGCAGAAAAAAAAATGTGGAGAATTGCGATTTCTAAGATAGTCCGTTCTCCACCAGTTGCTCCTAAAAATCAGGCACAAATCATGTGGAAACTTGGGCCCCATAAAGGTAATCTTTGTGTGAAGACAGAGGACGTGGGTATGGCTCTTAATATTTTGTGTCTGTTTTCACAAAAGAGAGGGGCAATGCAGACATTGCAATCAGAGAGGATTGTAAAATATTAGCTGAAATAAACATAGTAAGAGCAGAATTATTAAGGGGCTTAGGACCTTTGAAAGTGGATAAATCCCCAGGCCCAGATGAAATGTATCACAGGCTGTTAAGAGAAGCAAGAGGAAATAGCAGATGCTCTGACCATAATTTTTCAATCTTCTCTGGCTACAGCTGTGGTGCCGGAGGCTAACATTGTACCTTTGTTTAAAAAGTGTGAAAGGGATAGACCGAGTAACTACAGGCCAGTCAGCCTAACTTTGGTGGTGCGAAAATTATTGGAAAAAATTCTGATGGTCAGGATAAATCTTCATTTACAAAGACATGGATTAATCAAGGACAGTCGGCATGGATTTGTTAAGAGAAGGTCGTGTCTGACTAACTTAATGGAATGTTTTGAGGAGGTAACAAAGAGGGTTGATGCGGGTAGTGCGTTTGATGTAGTGTTTATGGATTTTAGCAATGCTTTTGATCAGGTCCCAAATGGCAGACATGGTCACAAAGGTAAAAGTCCATGGGATCCTGGACTAAGTGACAAGTTGGATCCAAAATTGGCTCAGAGGCAGGATGTGAAGGGTAATGGTTGATGGGTGCTTTTGTGACTAGAAGGCGGTTTCCAGTGGGGTTCTGCAGGGCTCAGTACTAGATCCCATGCTTTTTGTGGTATATAGCAATAATTTAGACTTGAATGTAGGGGGTCTTAAGAAGTTTGCAGCGGATACTGAAATTGGCTGTGTGGTTGATAATGAAAAGAAAGCTGCAAACTGCAGGAAGATATCAATGAACTGGTTAGGTAGGCAGAACTGAAGGAAATCCTTATTAGTCAGGAAATTGTATTAGGGAAATTGATGGGATTGAAGGCCGATAAATCCCGAGGGCCTGATAGTCTGCATCCCAAAGTACTTAGGGAAGTGGCCATAGAAATAGTGGATGCATTGGTGATCATTTTCCAACAGTCTATCAACTCTGCATCAGTGTCTATGGACTGGAGGGTAGCTAATGTAACACCACTTTTTAAGGAGGAAGAGAGAAAACGGGGAATTATAGACTGGTTAGCCTGACATCAGTGGTGGGGAAAATGTTGGAATCAATTATTAAAGATGAAATAACAGCACATTTGGAAAGCAGTGACAGGATCGATCTAAGTCAGCATGGATTTGTGAAAGGGAAATCATGCTGGACAAATCTTCTAGAATTTTTTGAGGATGTAACTAGTAGACTGCACAGGGGAGAACCAGTGGATGTGGTGTATTTGGACTTTCAAAAGGCTTTTGACAAGGTCCCACAAAAGAGATTGGTGTGCAAAATTAAAGCAAGTGGTATTGGGGGTAATGTATTGACGTGGATAGAGAACTGATCGGCAGACAGGAAGCAGAGAGTTGGGATAAATGTGTCCTTTTCAGAATGGCAGGCAGTGACTAGTGGGGTGCCGCAGGGCTCAGTGCTGGGACCCCAGCTATTTACAATATACATCAATGATTTAGATGAAGGAATTGAGTGTAATATCTCCAAGTTTGCACATGACACCAAGCTGGATAGCGGTGTGAACTGTGAGGAGGACGCTAAGAGGCTGCAGGGTGACTTGGACAGTTAGGCAGATGCAGTATAATGTGGATAAATGTGAGGTTATCCACTTTGGTGGCAAAAACACGAAGGCAGAATATTATCTGAATGGCGGCAGATTAGGAAAAGGAGAGGTGCAACGAGACCTGGGTGTCATGGTACATCAGTTGAAAGTTGGCATGCAGGTACAGCAGGCGGTGAAGGCGGCAAATGGCATGTTGGCCTTCATAGCTAGGGGATTTGAGTATAGGAACAGGGAGGTCTTACTGCAGTTGTACAGGGCCTTGGTGAGGCCTCACCTGGAATATTGTGTTCAATTTTGGTCTCCTAATCTGAGGAAGGATGTTCTTGCTATTGAGGGAGTGCAGCAAAGGTTCACCAGACTGATTCCCGGGATGGCAGGACTGGAGACTGGATTGACCGGGCCTGTATTCGCTGGAGTTTAGAAGAATGAGAGGGGATCTCATAGAAACATATACAATACTGACGGGACGGGACAGGTTAGATGCAGGAAGAATGTTCCCGATGTTGGGGCAGTCCAGAACCAGGGGAGACAGTCTAAGGATAAGGGGCAAGCCATTTAGCACTGAGATGAGGAGAAACTTCTTCACTCAGAGTTGTTAACCTGTAGAATTCTCTTCCGCAGAGAGTTTTGATGCCAGTTCGTTGGATATATTCAAGAGGGAGTTAGATATGGCCCTTACGGCTAAAGGGATCAAGGGGTATGGAGAGAAAGAGGGAAGGGGTACTGAGGTGATGACCAGCCATGATCTTACTGAATGGTGGTGCAGGCTCGAAGGGCTGAATGGCCTACCCCTGCACCTATTTTCTATGTTTCTATGTTAACAGTGGCAAATGGAATTCAATCAGGAGAAGTGTGAGGTAATGCATTTGGGGAGGGCTAACAAGGCAAGGGAATACACATTAAATGGTAGGACACAGAAGTGCAAAGGAACAAAGGAGTGCATGTTCACAGATCCCTTAAGGTAACAGGCCAGGTAGATAAGATGGTTAAGAAGCGTCGGGAATACTTGCCTTTATTAGCTGAGGCATAGAATACAAGAGCAGAGAGATTATGCTTGAACTGTATAAAACCCTAGTTAGGCCACAGCTAGAGTACTGCGTGCAGTTCTGGTCACATTACAGAACAGATGTGATTGCGCTAGAGAGGGTACAGAGGAGATTTACGAGG
This sequence comes from Pristiophorus japonicus, assembly GCF_044704955.1. Classification (NCBI taxonomy): domain Eukaryota; kingdom Metazoa; phylum Chordata; class Chondrichthyes; family Pristiophoridae; genus Pristiophorus; species Pristiophorus japonicus. The sequence continues at coordinate 72,814,496 of NC_091984.1, read as the reverse complement.
ATGTTGGCTGGACTGGAGAATTTTTGCTATGAGGAAAGATTGGATAGGCTGGGTTTTTTTTTGGAAGAGGAGGCTGAGGGGACACCTAATTGAGTTGGATACAATTATGAGGGGCCTAGATAGAGTGGATAGGATTTCCCTTAGCAGAGGGGTCAACAACCAGGGGACATAGATGTAAAGTAATTGGTAGGAGGTTTAGAGGGGATTTGAGGGGAAATGTCTTCACACAGAGGGTGGTGGGGGTCGGGTACTTACTGCCTGAAAGGGTGGTAGAGTCAGAAACACTCACCACATTGAAAAAGTACTTGGACGTGCACTTGTAGTGCCGTATCCTACAGGGCTACAGACCAAGAGCTGGAAAGTGGGATTAGGCTGGATATCTGTGTCGGCCAGCATTAACACGATGGGCCAAAATGGCCTCCTTCAGTGCTGTAAATTTCTATGATTCTATGGAAGAATTTTTTAGTTTATAGGCTCCGATTACAATAACTTCCCAATTAAAACAAAATGATTTTGTGTCCAGTGACAGAAACAATCCGATCCAAAAATGTCAACACAAACCTGCAAATTTAAAAGGATCACTGGTAGTAGGACAATTAAACTGAATGCTCCGGTTTTGTTTAAATACAACATTTCCAACTAAATATGGAAGTTGAAATACACATGGCAATAACAATGGCCCAGAATCTGCGATTTGAAACTGATCACAATTTCAGGATTTAGCACATGCACATCCTAATGCACAAATCCTGAAGTTGTGGTCAGTCATTGACTGCTCCAACACTTGCTGCACCTATTTTCTATGTTTCTATATACCCCACCTTAGTCGGCAACCAGTGTAATCTGCAAAATCAGGGAAACTGACGAAAACTTGGCCTTTTTCACGGTTACATCGCTGTTAAATACCCCATTAAAAGTTAGGCCCATTTTCATTAGGTGCAACTGACCACACTCGACCAGCTCCGTTGGGCGGGCCACATTGTTCGCATGCCTGACACAAAACTCCCAAAGTAAGCGCTCTACTCGGAACTCCTACACGGCAAGCGAGCCAAAGGTGGGCAGAGGAAACGTTTCAAGGACACCTTCAAAGCCTCCTTGATAAAGTGCAACATTCCCACCGACACCTGGGTGTCCCTGACCAAAGACTGCCCAAAGTGGAGGAAGTGCATCCGGGAGAGCGCTGAGCACCTCAAGTCTCGTCGCCGAGAGTATGCAGAAAACAGGTGCAGGCAGCGGAAGGAGCATGCAGCAAACCAGACTCCCCACCCTCCCTTATCCTCAACGACTGTCTGTCCCACCTGTGACAGAGAATGTGGTTCCCATATTAGACTGTTCAGCCACCTAAGAACTCACTTTGAAAGTGGAAGCAAGTCTTCCTCGATTTCGAGGACTGCCAATGATGATGATGATGACTGCTAAACAAATGTTATGGCCTCGAAAAATTTATTCTGATTTTGTGGAATGTCAAATTTATTCATTTTAATTTAAAAATGTCAAAACTTCAAAAGAAAATCTTTTATTTTTTTTTTTAGAGTTTGTTCATCTTTATTTCTGGTTTGCCTTTTTCCCATGTGATGGCCTCAATCTTTGTTTTGCTCTAACATTTTTTTAAAGTTAGAATCAAAGGAGCTTACTCACTTCCTGGTTCATGGTCTGTGAGAATTCTGCATTGTGATTGGCTGTTTAGACAGCTTGTTGACGTCACAGCAAATTGTGTTAGGGAATCCCCCATTAACTTGCACCAATTTCAACTGCACGTCAGAAAAGCTGAACTTCTCACCACAGAGAAGGCGAGATCTTTGTGTGAAGGTTCCTTGCGGGCCAGCAGCAAACGCCTTTGCTTCGCCACTGACCGCAAATTACGGGCCAATATTTTCAGTCAAAATCAGAAGGATCTCTCTTCAGGGCAGCCAACACAAAAGTGTTAAAGCCCAATTTTTTTTGAGCACTTGGACATCAATGAGCCAAAAGAGCTCAGGTAACTAAAAATGCATATAGTGGGTCCCCATTGACTACCGTTTTACTGCACACACACTATCTGCAATCAATCGAACTTGGTGCTTTTGGCGAAAGTTGCTTACAAATGATGCTTACAAACACCTGTCTCTTTCACTCAGGTGCTGGGGTCCACCATGGCTGAGGATGGCTACATTCATGGACTTACCTGGATTTCCAACAACATCATCAAGATGTGGTAGGGATAGAGTTTTGCTCTGATCCATTGGTTGCGGGACAGATTAACTCTGTCTATAACCTGGTGCGTTTCGTGCTTAGCATGCAGGTAACCTCATGTCGTAGCTTCATAAGGTTGCTGCCTCATGCTATGGCACGCCCTTCAACATTTCACACTGAACCATGGCAATCCTCCAGCTTGATAGATGGAGCAATGAGGGATGTACCAGATGATAAAGTTACAGATTGTAGTGAAATAGAGTTCTGCTGCTGCTTATGACCCACAGCATCTCATGGATAACCAGTTTTGTGCTTAGTCTGTCCCACTTGGCATGACTATAGTGCCATACTACACAATGGAGGGTCCCTTCACTTGGTTGTTATAAGGACTGTGCAGTCACTCTTCTTGTTTTGTAGCAGTTGTTTTGCAATGGCATGGCTTGCTACTCAGAGGGTATCAAGAGTCACCACATAATGTGGTACTGGTGTAGGGGAGGTAGATTCCCTATGCTGATATCAGCCTGTTGGATTTTTATGACAATCTAGCAGCTAGCCCGTAAATTACCGGATTTAGTTGGATTTGATCTCTCAACTTCTGCATTGCTTGCCAGAACTATAACTATTAGACGACCATACCCTTTTAGGATATATTCAAAGTACTATCCACATAACATTTATTTTAATAAATGAAAGTTAACATGCAGGTACAGCAATCAATTAAGAAAGCAAATGGAATGTTAGCCTTTATTACAAGAGGATTTGAGTATAAGAGTAAAGATGTCTTACTGCAATTATATAGGGCCCTGGTGAGACCGCACATTGAGTATGGTGCACAGTTTTGGTCTCCTTACCTACCGAAGTGCAACGAAGGTTCACCAGACCGATTCCTGGGATGAGGGGATTATCCTATGAGGAGACATCGAGCAGACTAGGCCTTTATTCTCGAGAATTTAGAAGAATGAGAGGTGATCTCATTGAAACATACAAAATTCTTACGGGCTTGACAGGGTAGATGCAGGGAAGATGTTTCCTCTGGCTGGGGAGTCTGGAAACAGGGGTCACAGTCTCAGAATAAGGGATTGACCATTTAGGACTGAGGTGAGGAGAAACTTCTTCACTCAAAGGGTGGTGAATCTTTGGAATTCTCTACCCCATAGGGCTGTGGAGGCTCAGTCTTAGAGCATATTCAAGACAGAGATCAATAGATTTTTGGATATTAAGGGAATCAAGTGATATGGGGATAGTGTAGGAAAGTGGAGTTGAGGTAAATGATCAGCCATGATGTCATTGAATGGCCTACTCCTGCTTTTAATACTTATGTTCTTATGTTCTAATTTCAATCATATGCAAATATTTTTGGAAGTTTTGTCTATTTTGTATTTGAATTATCTGGTCAAGAATTAATCCCACATGTTGAAAATCTGCATTAAATAAACAAGACAAAACAGAAAATGATGAATCTACCATCCTGTTTGCTTAGCTGACTCGCCTAGATAATTGCATAAAGTTTCCAAACCCGACTGCTGTCCATCGTATAATACATTTGAATCAGTCCTCACTGTGAAACCATCAACATGCTGAAGCGTGAAAGAATGGTTTCATAAACCAAATGTGCAAGACTACAATATTTGGGGGTTTAATCGTCTACTTTCACGGTAGCTATGACGTCTCATAATGGGCCACTTTTGACTAGAAGCATAAATTAATCTTCTCAATGAATATGAAGATCTTTCTATATTTGCTTTAAGGTCTGCATATAAATTGAGGATAGTATTACAAATGTGCATTCAATTCCAGTTCTCCAAGAACATAGTAATGTTCATCACACCAACATCTAATACTGAATAGCCTTTGCAGTATTAACACAAAACATAACATAAGAATTAGGAGCAGGAGTAGGCCATTTGGCCCCTTGAGCCTGCTCTGCCATTCAATAAGATCATGGCTGATATACAGGTCCATCGCCTAAAATCTGGAACCCTCGGGACCGAGGTCGTTCTGGATTCTGGGCTTTCGATTTGCTTTCCGACGTCACCAATCCGGAAACACCCAGGCCCAGGTTCGGGTATTTCCAGATTTCGGAACGTCAGAAAAGCCGGGGAGGGGGGGTTCCCCCGCCGAGAGGTCACCGGGCAGGGCACCGCCGAGAAGGTTGTTGGGCTAGCCGGGGCCCCGTCGAGGAGCTGTTCGCGTCGGGCGGGGCCCCACCGAGGAGGTCGTCATGTGGGCCGACGAGGAGGTCCCGAGGTAAGGGCAGAGGCGGTGAGGCAAGCAGAGTGAGGCGAAGAGGCCCAAGATCGGGCAGTGGCAGGGCCCCCGAGGTCAGCAGGTCCGGATTCCGGAACATTTTACTGATTCCGGACGACCCTGCCACCGATCACCCCAGAGTCCGGAACATTCTGGAACTCCGGATTCTTGACGCTGCACCTGTATTGCAATTTGATCCCCTCATCCAAATCATTGTTATTGATTGTGAATAGCTGGGGCCCCAAGCACCGATCCTTGCGCACTCCACTAGTTACAGACTGCCAACCCAAAAATTACCCCTTTATTCCTAATCTCTGGTTAACAGACAGAAAACAATCCTCAATCCATGCTAGTATATTAGCCTCAATCCCATGAGCCCTCATTTTCTTTAATAACTTCTTGTGTGATACCTTATCGAATGCCTTCTGAAAATCAAAATACATCACATCCACTGGTTCTCCCTTATCTATTCTACTAGTTGCAACCTCAAAATACTCTTAACAGATTTGTCAAACATGATTTCCCTTTCATAAATCCGTGTTGACTCTACCTAATCCTATTATTATTTTCTAAGTGCTCTGTTACGTCTTTAATAATAGATTCTAGCATTTTCCCTTCGACTGATGTCAGGCTAACTGGACTGTCGTTCCCGGTTTTCTCTCTCTCTCTCCTTTCTTAAATAGCGGCGTTACATTAGCTACCTTCCAATCTGCAGGAACCATTCGAGAATCTATGGAATTTTGGAAGATGACAACCAGTGCATCCACCATCTCTATAGCCACCTCTTTCAAAACCCTAGATGTAGGCCATCAGATCCAGGGGATTTATCAGCTTTCAGTCCCATTAATTTCTCCAGTGTTATTTTTTTTACTAATGCCAATTTCTTTCAGTTTCGCATGCTCGCTAGACCTTTGGTTCTCCACTATTTCCGGGAGGTTTTTGGGGTCTTCTTTTGTGACTAAATAGTGGAGGGGGAGGGTTCAAGTGAGCGGAAATTTAAAAAGTCAAAGAGAAAGGAGAAGGCATTAGAGCAGGGTAGCGATGGGGGAAATGATAACCAGAGTGTGACAGAAAGAGACAGAATGTATAAAAATAAGAGTGTAACAGAAATTGGGGTCAAAGCAAAGAAAAATGGGAAAAAGACAAAATTAAAAGCTCTTTATCTGAATGCACACAGCATTCGTAACAAGATAGATAAGTTAACAGCACAAATAGATATAAATGGGTATGATCAGATAGTCATTAGAGACATGGTTGCGAGGTGATCCAAGGCTAGGAACTAAATATTCAGGGGTATTTGACAATTCAGAAGGATAGACAGAAAGGGAAAGGAGGTGGGGTAGCTCTGTTAATAAAGGATGAGATCAGTGCAGTAGTGAGAAATGATATTGACTTAGATCAAGATGTAGAATCAGTTTGGATGGAAATAAGAAATAATAAAGGGAAGAAGTCACTGGTGGCTGCAGCTTATAGGCCCCTAACAGTAGCTACACCATTGGACAGAGTATAAATCAAGAAATAATGGAGGCTTGCAAGAAAGGTACGGCAATAATCATGAGCGATTTTAATCTTCATATTGATTGGACAAATCAAATTGGCCAAGGTAGCCTTGAGGAAGAGTTCATCAAAGTGTATCCGAGATGGTTTCCGTGAATAGTACATTGTGGAACCAACCAGGGAACAGGCTATCTTAGATCTGGTACTGTGTAATGAGACAGGATTAATAAATGATCTCATAGTAAATGATCCTCCAGGAAAGAGTGATCATAACATGGTGGAATTTGAAATTCAATCGGAGGGTGAGAAAGTTGGGTCTCAAACCAGTGTCCTGATCTTAAATAAAGGCGATTACAAAAGGTATGACGGCAGAGTTGGCTAAAGTGGACTGGGAAAATAGATTACAGAGTGGGACAGTTGATGAGCAGTGGCAGACATTTAAGGAGATATTTCATAACTCTTGACAAAAATATATTCCAGTGAGAAGGAAAGACTTTAAGAGAAGGGAGAACCATCCATGGCTAACTAAGGAAGTAAAGGATGGTATCAAATTGAAAACAATGACATACAATGTTGCCAAGAATAGTGAGAGGCCAGAGGATTGGGAATTTTTTAAAAAACCAGCAAAGGTTGATTTAAAAAATAATAAAGAGAGAGAAGATGGGTTATAAGAGTAAAATAGCAGAAAATATAAAAACAGATAGTAAGAGCTTCTACAGGTATATAAAAAGGAAGAGAGTGGCTAAAGTAAACGCATAAAAGCAGGGAAGTCCTGCTACAACTGTACAGGGTATTGGTGAGACCACGCCTGGAGTACTGCGTACAGTTTTTGTCTCTTTATTTATGGAGGACTATAATTGCATTGGAGGCAGTTCAGCGAAGGTTCACTAAGTTGATTCCTGAGATGAAGGGCTTGACTTATGAAGAAAGGTTGAGCACGTTGAGCCTATACTCATTGGGAGTTTAGAAGAATGAGAGGTGATCTTATTGAAACATACAAGATACTGAGGGGGCTCAACAAGGTAGCTCAACAAGGTAAATGCAGAGAGGATGTTTCCACTTGTGGGGGAATTTAGAACTGGGGGGCATAGTTTCAAAATAAGGGATCGCCCATTTAGAACCAAGATGAGAAATTTCTTCTCTCAGAGGGTCATAAATCTGTGGAATTCTCTGCCCCAGAGAGCTGTGGAAGCTGGGTCATTGAATATATTTAAGGTGGAGATAGACAGATTTTTGAACAGGCAGGGAAGTGGAGCTGAGCCCGATCTTATTAAATGGCAGAGAAGGCTCAAGGGGCCAAATAGCCTACTCCTGCTCCTATTTATTATGTTCTTATGTCCCATGAAGACAGACATAAAGTATTTGTTTAATTTTACCGCAATTTCCTTGTTCTCCATTATAATTTCTCCTGTCTCAGCCTGTAAGGGACCCACATTTACTTTCGCTAATCTTTCCTTTTTACGTACCTGCAGAAGCTTTTGCCATCTGTTTTTATGTCTCTTGCTAGTTTATGCTCATATTCTATTTTCCTTTTCTTTATCTATTTCTTGGTTCTCCTTTGCTGAATCTAAAATCTTCCCAATTCTCAGGCTTACTGCTCTTTTTGGCAACATTATAAGTCTCTTCCTTTGATCTAATACGATCTTTAACTTCTTGTTAGCCATGGTTGGACCACTTTTCCTATGGGGTTTTTATGCTTTAAAACAATCTAAACTGATTACTAAATGTTAAATTATGTTTTATAGCTAGTTATAATACACTTGAAAACTAGGATGCTCTGAAATGAGTCCAAATTCAATCTCCGTGGTGCAGTATCTGTGCTATAGCCCCCAACAATGTAGCTGTAAGCTGGTTTTTTTCCTGGGTTATGCACCTTGGAATATATCTCACAATGATGCAATGTCATGAATACAGTAATGATGCATTCAGATGCCTTGTCATTTATTTTCTCCATTTCTCGTCCAATTTTGCTGATTTAGAATCAAAAGGCAGACTACCTCCGAAGTAGATTCCTGGTCCCAATATATGGTGCAATAATAACAATCCTTGAAATTCTCATCTTTTCTCAGCATCCTTATGATCTACACGGAAACAGCTAATTATCTTGCCATTCTGATTAGATGCCTAATGTTTTACAAAAGCATTCAACTCCTCAACACTCATGGGATTTGAAAACATTTAAACTATACTTACCCAATGCTGGATATCCCAAGTAGAATCTGTCTGCTCCTAACCATCCAAGGAATAAGGAAAGAGCCACCGCCACTTTATATGAGTAACCAGTTCTTTAAAAAAAAGAAAAAAAGTCAAAGTGAAAACCACCTTACTTGACTGAAGAGACAATAACCACAGATTAAGTGGAATCTAGAAACATTCGGCCGTACTGAGTACTTTTTAACCACTGTATTCTTCCAGTTAAAAAACAGAAAGGTAACATAGTAGCCCGAAGAGGCCTCACGACGCGCATGCGCCGAGAACCAGCATTTGCGAACTATCAAAATTTCTTTCGACAGTTCCATTGCATCACCAGGAGAAGGACATTCATGCGCAGTTAGGCTATTTGCCCAACTCTTGCCCAGTGAATGTCCTTCACTCTTATGCCTGGTAAAAGCATATAACCGGCTTTTACCAGCGTAAGTTTTAAAAGATAGAAAAATTAAATTTTATGACCAATTTTTATATTAAAATCCCTGTCCATTAAGGTAAGTTTATTTTTACTCCTATTAAAACATATATGTTTTTAAATTTGGTCTAAAACTTTTAATTAAATTCAATTTAAATTAATTTTAAATATGCAAGGTGGTTTTTTTTTTTATTTGTTGTGTTTGTGTTTTTGGGAGTATTCTCTGATAATAATGAGAGCTCATCCAAATGGAACTCACCATTACCAATGAGATACTCCATGTTCATTGGTGGTCCAGGCCCACATGATCCCATGTTGCACTTACATTCCTGGACTACGCAGGACTATGAATGGAGGCCTCGGACCACAAGTCGACGTTCCTCAGAGACCACCAGCTGCAGTGCTTGAGGCAGGCCTTCATTCTCTTCGTGGCTGGCCGTGAAGAAGCAGCACCGGACGGACCCGAGGCCATTCGGCCATGAGATATCAGCGGCGTCAGTGGCTGGCCGGCAGCCGAAGAATCAGCAGCGGACCGACGTGAGGCCATTCGGCCATGAGATAGCAGCGGCATCAGTGGCTGGCCGGCAGCCGAAGAATCAACACCTGATACACGCAGCTCTTTATGGTGCTTGAGGCCATTCGGCCACGTTTTAGGGGCGGCGTCAGTGGCTCGACGGCAGCCGAAGATACAGCAGCAGCCTTCGAGCTGTGAGGGGGACTGAGGCCATTTGGACAGGGAGAGGCAGCCACATCGACAGTTTTATATTTAAATTTGCAGAATGGGTGCTGCATTGTCAACACCACGGATTATGCAATGGTTTGCCATCTTTGTTCTTGGTGGACGTTGATCCATTGCAAAGTTGAATTGGCACTCTTATTTCTCCAAACACACAGTCCTTAATTTGCATGCACCAATGCAGCACCGGTTCTGCAAGTTTAGCAGTGAAAAGCTGAACTCACTGATTTCAGCAGGTGATTTATTCAGCAGTGCTGCTAAAAGCACTCCCTCACACACAGAAATATTAAAAAAAATTAAATTACAAGCCATTGCAGGGGTCCAAGAAACAAATCTTCACTTTTTCTGCAGTATTTTTTAAAATGGCCGACGGCCAATGTTTGTGTGAGACTGCGCGTGCGCGCACGCTCCAAGGCGCACGCGCAGGGTTGCCAGCACCACGAAGGCTCATTTAAATTGTACCTGCCCCCTGCGACTTAGAAAATCGGCGCGAGTGTTAGGCTCCGCCCCCTGCTGCGAAGAGCGCGCCGCCCAAGCAGACATCGAGCTCCAAGGAGCTCGAGAATATCGGACTTTTTTTTAGGCGCAGTTTTTGGCGCGAAAAACAGGCGCCCAGCTCGGAGGTGCGCCGTTTTCGCCGCAGGACGAAACTTGGGGCCAATGAGACCAAAAAGTCTCTTCAGACTGGTGTTAGAATTGAAGGATTCATTCCATGGCACAACAGCTAAAGCTATTTGAACAGCATGAACATGAAAAACTGATGACAGCTCTAAATATCTGAAGGCCAAGTATGGCATGTCTGACTCCAATCTTGGGAGGGTGGGCCTTCAGAAAGTATAAACAGGAAAGGCATTTGAAGAGGAGGGTTTCACCCAAGAGTTGAGACAAAGAACTCGATGAGCCATTGGGCATCCTGATTTGGGAAGAGCCCTTATAGGATAAATGGTCCTGTCTATCACTTTACCCCAGGCCCACCCCTAAAAAAGACGAGAGAGATATCTAAAGTACTTTTCAGAGCAGATGGTGCCAAGAAGAACTGTTTGTCTGTCCAATTGGGACTAATAATCAGCTACTTGTCATAGTAAACATACTAGACCATGTCTATCCTGATTGTGTGTTGTGTTTTGACTATATTTGAACTGCCGCGCCTTAATAAAAATGCAATACAACTCCAAAGACCCTTTGGGTATGTGTGTGTGACCCGTGATCCTATTCTTACACAGTTAAAAAGAAATAGCATTTAAATAATACCCTAGCACGTGCGCCTAACATTCCAAATCATGCCATAGCCAATGGATTACTTCTGAAGTGCAGGCAAACACGACAGCCAATGTATGTACACTAAGATCTAACAAACAGCATTTGGGGTACTACAATTGCTCCCGAGAGTCCCTAGACTCAGAATGTGGAAGAAATGGATCTGACATGTTCCCACTGAATTCTTAGACATGAGTAAAACAGTTCACAAGTATACTCTCAGAAATTGAAGTTATCAGCACAAATTGAATTTAGTTACGGATCTGTCAGTTGTATTCTCCCTACCCTGCATCTTGCACAAATTATAAAATGAACAGACCTTACAAAGCATTACAATCACAAGTGCACGACTTCTGGTTTTGTGTAGACTGCAACTGAAGATTGTGATAGAGTTACAATGATAAGTATGTACAACAATAAATTAAAATTGTTCCATTTCAATACACCAAAATGAATAAATAAAATATTAACAGAAAATAGCCCTGGTAAAGAATAATTACACAGCTATTTTAACATGTGCATGGGATAGGGCACGAAGGCACATTAATTAACGACTATTTGGTGTGGCATTATGTTATGCACATTGCCTACCATAAACAAACAGTAGGCATAAAGGTGAGAATACTTTAAGCTTAGTCCAGGAGATGAGTTTCCCCCCCAAAATCTTTTGGAGATAGCTTTCAGACATTCAAATGGCAATTCTTTTATAAGCTTCTCACACGCAGGTAGAGATTGCTATTTTAACACGAGGCAGAAATTCTGGTGACCTGGAACACACGTGCCGGGGCAGGGAAATCGGGAAGGGATCCATTTCACTGCATTCCTGATTAACTTGCGTTGTACAGCAATTTACGGATGGCCCATTCGGCTGTTGTAAACTGCATCATTTTAATATTCAATTTGGTGTTAGTTAACCAGATACAACTGAGGCAAAGTGCAAAATCCTATTCTTTGCAGCAGGATAAATCCCACCCATAGAGAACACAAAGTTCAGAGTTGTTAAAGCCTGGTCCAGGAAGTGGCATCTTAAATAGGAATTGAAGTAGTCTTGTTTGCTAAAAATGAAGCTGTTAAAGTGGAGATTGCAATTAGAGTTTCTCTGAATTTGTTTGGCATTGGAAGAGAATGAGAGAAGCTGCATGTGCTCATATAGGGCCCAATTTTGGCCATGACTTGCATCAATTTTTTTGGAGTAAGTTGTTTTTTCTGGCACAAGTTAAAAAATGCCATTTTCCCCAAAAAATTTGTTCCAGAGTAAGTCAGTTAGGTACGATTTTTTTTACCAAAAGGGGGCGTTCCCAGGCACTTATGCCAGTTTTGGCTATTTATGCCACTTTGGGCAGCTAAAACTTACTCCAAATCGACTTAGGTCAGCGTATGTGGCCAGCTCTGAAAAACCTTGCGGGCAGTTAAGAAATCAGCGCAGGTTAGTATATTTAAAGCATCAAGACTTACAAAGCACAAAAATAAGCATTCAATAACAAATAAAAAAATAGAAGGAAGCTGAGGACCTGCACCAAGACTTAGAGCACTAAACAAACCACAAAAAGTAATAAGCAATCAATCAATAACAAATAAAAATTAGAAGTCCTACCTTTATGCCAGAATCAAGTCTTTTTTTTTTTAAAGTCCCCCCCCACCCTCCGCGATCAAAACACTTTCTTTTTCCACAACACCCTCTCCCTCTCCCTCTCCCTCTCCCTCTCCCCGCTGCCACCAATCAAAACTCTCAAGCACAACCATCAATGAATAAAAAATAAAATTGAAGTCCTACTTCGGCCCGGGAACTCAGCGGGCCGGCCAGCCGGCGCGGGAGGCCACTTGGTCGGGGATAGGGTGCAGCGAGATCGGGCGTCCCTTCGGCCGGGGATAGGGGTTGCGAGCATTGGGTCCGGCCCACAGCCCGCAGGACACGCTGGGAAGGCAGGAGCATGCGCGCAGACTTCACTGCGCATGCACGCAGGTGCCGGCACTGTTTTCGGCGCTGGCCTGTTGCTCTGCCTCCCACTTCACAATGCACGCCACGCTGGGACTCCGGAGACTCGGAAGAGCAGCCAGGTTGGGGCGACTTTTTTCTAGCGCGCAAAGTCAATGCACTTAAGGTAAGTGCGCCGAAAAAAGGGGTTGGGCAAAATTGAGCCCAAAGTAACTTCCTTTTATAATCCAATCCAGCCAAAAGTAATGGGAAAGAAAAGGCTCCTCTGTCTGCTGGCTGATGTGGAATGAATTTGGGCAGTCTCAATCCAGTTCCAGGGGCAGATAGAATATCAGTAGTAAAGTTTCAGACATCAGTCCTCCTGCGTTTGAAATTCCCAATTACTGTCACAAAGGTTTTTAAGTGTATATTTAATTATCACTTGTTGAACCACATGTTAAGACACAGGAATTCTAACTTTTCTGTTGGCAACCCAGTAATGGCAAGGGCGAATGTTGTGAACCGTTTCTCTTCATTACAGTGGTCTCTGTGGCTGCAACATTTTGCTACCAGTTTTTATTTTAAGCAGTCGATAGCATAGAAACATAGAAAATAGGTGCAGGAGTAGGCCATTCGGCCCTTCGAGCCTGTACCACCATTCAATAAGATCATGGCTGATCATAGTACCTCTTTTCTGCTTTCTCTCCATATCCCTTGATGCCTTTGGCCGTAAGGGCCATATCTAACTCCCCCTTGAATGGGCCCAAGTTTCCACATGATTTGCGCCTGATTTTTAGGAGCAACTGGTGGAGAACGGACTATCTTAGAAATCGCAATTCTCCACATTTTTTTTTCTGCAGTTCTAGTCAGTTAGAACAGTTTCACTTTGGAACAGAATTTTTTCTTCAAAAGGGGACGTGTCCGGCCACTGACGCCTGATTTCAAAGTTTCCACAGTGAAAACGTACTCCAAACTAACTTAGAATGGAGCAAGTGAAGATTTTTGTAGAACTGAAAAAACCTGTTCTACACATTAAAAAATCAGGCGCAGGTTACAAATTAGGCGTCCAGAACGAGGTGGGGGGGGGGGGGGGGGGGGAGAGGGGGAAGGGAAGTCATTAAATTCTATAATAAATCCTTATTTATACTTATACAAATATTATACAAATAAATCCAACCTGAATAAACATTTATAAGCAAAGAAAAGATTAAATAAACCATCTTCCTACCTGTGTGAAAGTGCTTCAGCCAGGGAGAAGGCTGCAGGAAGCCTCACAAGTTGAGGCAGCCGTTCGTTCCCGCGGGGGGGAGAGGAGGCAGCCATTCGTACCCGCGGGGGGGGGGGGGGGGGGGGGGGGGGGGGAGGAGGCAGCCGTTCGTTCCCGCTGGGGGGGGGGGGTTCCCGACGGCGGGCCGGCGGGGGGGGGAAGAGAGGAGACAGTGAGAAGGCTGCAGGAAGCCTCACAAGTTCAGCAGTCATTTCCCGACAGCAGGGGGTTGGGGGGGGGGGGGGGGGGGGGAAGAGAGGAGACAGTGAGAAGGCTGCAGGAAGCCTCAAGTTCAGCAGCCATTCCCGATGGCAGGGGGGGAGGAGGCCGTCGGGAAACGACTGCCTCAACTTCTGAGGCTTCCTGCAGCCTTCTCACTGCTGCAAGAAGCCTCAGTGCTGATCATGGAAGGGCAATGTGCTTTTATTAAAAAATGTTCAAAAATTAAACAGCTACAAAGAACTACAAAAATGGCCGAGTGCCAATGTTTCCTTCACACTGCACGTGCGCGAACACTCCAACACTCACGCGCAGGGTTGCCGGCAGGAAAAAAACTAATTTAAATGGTACCCGCCCCCTCCTACTTACAAAATCGGCGCGAGTGGTAGGCTCCGCCCCCCTGGGCGCCGCGCCAAGCAGACATGGAGCTGCAGGGCGCTCCAGAATCGCGCGTTTTTTTTCTGCCGCGAAGAACGGGCGCCCAGCTCGGAGGGGCGCCCATTTTTTATCGTGTGGAAACTTGGGGCCAATATATCCAATGAACTGGCCTCAACAACTCTCTGCGGTAGAGAATTACACAGGTTAACAACTCAGTGAAGAAGCTTCTCCTCATCTCAGTTCTAAATGGCTTACCCCTTATCCTTAGACTGTGTCACCTGGTTCTGGACTTCCCCAACATCGGGAACATTCTTCCCGCATCTAACCTGCCCAGTATTTTATATGTTTCCATGAGATCCCCTCATCCTTCTAAACTCCAGTGAATACAGGCCCAGTCGATCCAGTCTCTCCTCATATGTCAGTCCTGCCATGCCGGGAATCAGTCTGGTGAATCTTCGCTGCATTCGCTCAATAGCAAGAACATCCATCCTCAGATTAGGAGACCAAAACTGAACACAATATTCCAAGTGAGGCCTCACCAAGGCCCTGTACAACTGCAGTAACACCTCCCTGCTCCAATACTCAAATCCCCTAGCTATGAAGGCCAACATGCCATTTGCCTTCTTCACCGCCTGCTGTACCTGCATGCCTACTGATGTACCATGACACCAAGGTCTCGTTGAATCACCCCTTTTCCTAATCTGTCGCCATTCAGATAATATTCTGCCTTCATGTTTTTTGCGACCAAAGTGGATAACCTCACATTTATCCATATTAGACTGCATCTGCCATGCATTTGCCCACTCACCTAACCTGTCCAAGTCACTCTGCAGCCTCTTAACATCCTTCTCACAGCTCACACCGCCACCTAGTATAATGTCATCTGCAAACTTGGAGATATTACACTCAATTCCTTCATCTAAATCATTGATGTACATTGTAAATAGCTGGGGTCCTAGCACTGAGCCATGCGGCATCCCACTCGTCACTGCCTGCCATTCTGAAAAGGACCAGTTTATCCCGTATCTCTGCTTCCTGTCAAAGAACATAAGAATTCGGAACAGGAGTAGGCCATCTAGCCCCTCGAGCCTGCTCCGCCACTCAAAAAGATCATGGCTGATCTGGACGTGGACTCAGCTCCACTTACCCGCCCGCTCCCCATAACCCTTAATTCCCTTATTGGTTAAAAATCTATCTATCGGTATCTGTGATTTGAATACATTCAATGAGCTAGCCTCAACTGCTTCCCTGGGCAAAGAATTCCACAGATTCACAACTCTCTGGGAGAAGAAATTCCTTCTCAACTCGTTTTTAAATTGGCTCCCCTGTATTTTGAGGCTGTGCCCCCTAGATCTAGTCTCCCCGACCAGTGGAAACAACCTCTCTGCCTCTATCTTGTCTATCCCTTTCATTATTTAAAATGTTTCTATAAGATCACCCCTCATCCTTCTAAACTCCAACGAGTAAAGACCCAGTCTACTCAATCTATCATCATAAGGTAATCCCCTCATCTCCGGAATCAGCCTAGTGAATCGTCTCTGGACCCTCTCCAAAGCCAGTATATCCTTCCTTAAGTAAGGTGACCAAAACTGCAAGCAGTACTCCAGGTGCGGCCTCACCAATACCCTGTACAGTTGCAGCAGGACCTCCCTGCTTTTGTACTCCATCCCTCTCGCAATGAAGGCCAACATTCCATTCTCCTTCCTGATTACCTGCTGCACCTGCAAACTAACTTTTTGGGGTTCATGCACAAGGACCCCCAGGTCCCTCTGCACCGCAGCATGTTGTAATTTCTCCCCATTCAAATAATATTCCCTTTTACTGTTTTTTTTCCCCAAGGTGGATGACCTCACATTTTCCAACATTGTATTCCATCTGCCAAACCTTCGCCCATTCGCTTAACTTATCTAAATCTCTTTGCAGCCTCGCTGTGTCCTCTACACAACCCGCTTTCCCACTAATCTTTGTGTCATCTGCAAATTTTGTTACACTACACTCTGTCCCCTCTTCCAGGTCATCTATGTATATTGTAAACAGTTGTGGTCCCAGCACCGATCCCTGTGGCACACCACTAACTACCGATTTCCAACCCGAAAAGGACCCATTTATCCCGACTCTCTGCTTTCTGTTAGCCAGCCAATTCTCTATCCATGCTAACCAGTGATCTGCCAACCAGTTCTCTATCCACGTCAATACATTACCCCCTATACCATATGTGCTTTAATTTTGCATACCAATCTCTCGTGTAGAACCTTGTCAAAAGCCTTTTGAAAGTCCAAATACACCACATCCACTGGTTCTCCCTTTTCCACTCTACTAGGTACATCCTCAAAAAATTCCAAAAGATTTGTCAAGCATGATTTCCCTTTCATAAATTCATGCTGACTTGGACCGATCCTGTCACTACTTTCCAAATGCGCTGCTGTTTCATCTTTAATAATTGATTCCAACATTTTCCCCACTACTGATGTCAGGCTAACCGGTCTATAATTCCCCATTTTCTCTCTCTCTCCTTTTTTAAAAAGTGGTGTTACATTAGCTACCCTCCGGTCCATAGGAACTGATCCAGAGTCGATAGACTGTTGGAAAATGATCACCAATGAATGCATCCAATATTTTTAGGGCCACTTCCTTAAGTACTCTGGGATGCAGACTATCAGGCCCTGGGGATTTATCTGCCTTCAATCCCATCAATTTCCCTAACATAATTTCCTGACTAATAAGGATTTAATTCAGTTCCTCCTTCTCGCTAGACCCTTGGTCGCCTATTATTTCCGAAAGGTTATTTGTGTCTTCCTTCGTGAAGACACAACCAAAGTATTTGTTCAATTGGTCTGCCATTTCTTTGTTCCCCATTATAAATTCACCTGATTCTGACTGCAAGGGATCTACGTTTGTTTTCACTAATCTTTTTCTGTTCACATATCCATAGAAGCTTTTGCAAGGTTAGCATTGTAGCTTTTGTCTCTGGCTTGTCCAACATAGTCACTCTTGGCCCAGACCAAAATTCTATACATTTACTTCAAATCTATCTCTAGATGTGTTTTACATCAAGGTCCGATAACAGCAGTTATCACAATTTGCTGCTCTGGTACATTCTGAAGAGAAAGCGAAAAGATCCAAATCAAGTTTTAAAAAAAAGGTACCTTCAGAACCACATCATTCAAAAAATAATGAATGAGCACAACAAATAACAGGTTGCTAAATAAATGTTATATTAATTATAGAATTTATTTTATTATTTTGCCTTTTTGTGAAAGGTACTGCTAGGGATTTGGCAAACAAGCGGATAATTGGCAACTTTAACGTTTTAGTGTTATAAAAAAACATTGAATACGGCAGATAATAGCTGGGATAAAATTAGTAATTGGGGTAAATAAGTAATTTTCAGTAAATCCCTAGTTACTGTGTTTGAGGTTCTATTTAATGGTGTAAATGCACATAAAAGAGCACAAAACTAAAAATAGCAAGGAGTTCTCACAGTGCCCCAACCAACATTCCTTGTTCAACAGACTGATCATTCTGAAAATTGCTGTTGTGAGACCTTGCGGTGTGCAAAATAGCCACCCTGTTTACCTACATAGTACATCAAAGTACATTCAGTCAGTAAGCGTGACCTTGAGCTTCCGGTCGCCTATCACTTTCAATTCTCCACTCCACTCCACTCAGGTATCTCTGTCCTCGGACTCCTCCATTATCCCAACGAAGTTCAACGCAAGCTTGAGGAACAGCACCTCATCTTTCGTTTAGGCACTTTACAGCCTCTGGACTCAACATAAGAGTTCAACAATTTCAGAGCCATCCTCTGGCCATCTTTGGCTCCCTTTCTTCCCCCCTCCCCCCCGAATCTTAAGTTTTTTTTCTTCTTTCTTTCTCTGTCTCAAATGGCAGCTGGTCATTACTCCCCCATTCACACCCTACACAGATTAACTTTTTTCTAACTTCTGTCATTACCATTTCAATTTGGCCCATTATCCCTTTTGTCTCTCGAATCTTTTCTTTCTTCCACCCTATCACAGACCTCCCTTTAGTTCTTTCTTCCCCTCCCCCTTTCAGTGCTTAAGAATGTGTTTTTTTCAAACATTCGGCAGTTCTGACGAAGGGTCGTCAACCCAAAACGCAACAATGTTTTTCTTTCCACAGGTGCTACCTGACCTGCTGAGATTTCCAGCATTCTCTATTGATATTAAAGTAATTTATAGAATGTTACAGCACAAAAACAGCCTATAAATGGTATTTTTCTCCATTGAAACCAAGTTTAACCCCATAAACTTAAACATTCTTCTTTCAAGCAACAATCCAAATCACTTTTTAAAAACAAAATTATGGACTCTGCTTCAATAATGGTTGTGAAATAATTAGACACTACATAAATGCAATGTTTTGAAACTAAGCTAACAGTATACAGAGCTGAAATATTTCTACAGTATGGCACAATAGAGAGCTGAAATACTTACACATTACGGCATGAAAAGGGCTTATAGAAACCAACTTCCTTTCCACTGAAAGTGTTCACAAGCCCGCTATCATTTTTGCAGGTGATATTAGGAGCTGGCATACAAGGAACTAGAAATAAAGCCAAAAGAAACCAGAGATATTAACTAAATTATGGAGAATTTCACAAAAATTCATGAACAGAGCCTACACATTATGTTCTGTAATTTAGGTTTTCCCCTATGCAGATGGTAATGTCTCTGAAAACATTTAAATGCCGCTTTAAATATTGTACTTCTACACCTAAAAGTCGAGATGGTGAATGATCAGAAAAGTGATGGACAATGGAGACTGATTAAATTCATGCTGTAATATCTCACTGTACATCCTGTTCATTTTATCTAACTTCGAACCCAGGAATAATACTTCTTGGCCAATTGTTTCTGTTCTGATCAATCTTTAACTGCAATCGCTACAATTTGCACAAAGTAAATGTGATGGAGAGAAATTTAATGGGCAATTTAGGAAAATCATTAGATCAGTTATCCACTGACAACATTGCATGAGTTACTGAGGATACAGCTCAAGTTAATATTCCTTCTATATCAGAAACATTTTCCTGCTGACAACATTTTATGAGGAGAGACTGTAGAAATAAGAATGAATGTAAGAGAGTGAGAACAGGGCAGGAGAAGCTTATTTACAAGTGTTGTAAGCCCAAAGATTCATTTCCAGGGTTAGTGGTGGCAGTAGAAACTATATCAGCATTCAAGACTAGATTGGATAAAATAATAAAGGAACAGGTTGAAGGTGTAAGGGGGTAAAAAGTACATTTGAGTAAGAAGCATAAGGAGGTTCTGAGGAATCAGGAGTTCCTCTGTCTTATGGTATGGATTGTAATATTGACCAATTATGTAAAACTCACTTATGTATGTAAAGCACGCTTATACACTCGCTTACATTGAGTTAAGAGGGAGGCAGCAATGCCTGGTGGCTAATGAACCATCATAAGTAGCCAACACTGCATTGACCCTTAGCACAGACTGATAGAAGATGAAAACATACACTCAGTACTGAATAACAAGGGCATGGAGAATCAACAGCCTAGAAAGATAGCATCCCCTGCAAAGCAAGGTCAATCAACACGTCATGAGAAACTGAGGCAAAGTTGAACACATTCCAGAAGGGTGACACCATGGGAGATGGACAGGTGGGGGAGAACCACTCAGAGCCAGTCAATGTTGGAATCAATTATTAAAGATGAAATAGCAGTGCATTTGGAAAGCAGTGACAGGATCGGTCCAAGTCAGCATGGATTTATGAAAGGGAAATCATGCTTGACAAATCGGCGAGAATTTTTTGAGGATGTAACTAGTAGAGCGGACAAGGGAGAACCAGTGGATGTGGTGTATTTGGACTTTCAAAAGGCTTTTGACAAGGTCCCACAAAAGAGATTGGTGTGCAAATTTAAAGCAGATGGTATTGGGGGCAATGTATTGACGTGGATAGAGAACTGGTTGGCAGACAGGAAGCAGAGTCTCGGAATAAACGGGTCCTTTTCAAAATGGCAGGCAGTGACTAGTGGGATGCCGCATGGCTCAGTGCTGGGACCCCAGCTATTTACAATATACATCAATGATTTAGATGAAGGAATTGAGTGTAATATCTCCAAGTTTGCAGATGACACTAAGCTGGGTGGCAGTGTGAAATGTGAGGAGGATGCTAAGAGGCTGCAGGGCAACTTGGACAGGTTAGGTGAGTGGGAAAATGCATGGCAGATGCAGTATAATGTGGATAAATGTGAGGTTATCCACTTTGGTGGCAAAAACACAAAGGCAGAATATTATCTGAATGGCAGCAGATTAGGAAAAGGGGAGTTGCAACGAGACCTTGGTGTCATGGTTCATCAGTCATTGAAAGTTGGTTTGCATGTACAGCAGGCGGTGAAGAAGGCAAATGGCATGTTGGCCTTCATAGCTAGGGGATTTGAGTATAGGAGCAGGGAGGTCTTACTGCAGTTGTACAGGGCCTTGGTGAGGCCTCACCTGGAATATTGTGTTCAGTTTTGGTCTCCTAATCTGAGGAAGGACGTTCTTGCTATTGAGGGAGTGCAGCGAAGATTCACCAGAGATGGCAGGACTGAGATAGGAGAAACTGGATCGACTAGGCTTGTATTCACTGGAGTTTAGAAGGATGAGAGGGAGTCTCATAGAAACATATAAAATTCTGATGGGACTGGACAGGTTAGATGTAGAATGAATGTTCCCAGTGTTGGGGAAGTCCAGGACCAGGGGTCACAGTCTAAGGATAAGGGGTAAGCCATTTAGGACTGAGATGAGGAGAAGCTTCTTCACTCAGAGTTGTTAACCTGTGGAATTCTCTACCGCAGAGAACTGTTGATGTCAGTTCGTTGGATATATTCAAGAGGGAGTTAGATATGGCCCTTACGGCTAAAGGGATCAAGGGGTATGGAGAGAAAGCAGGAAAGGAATACTGAGGTGAATGATCAGCCATGATCTTATTGAATGGTGGTGCAGGCTCGAAGGTCCGAATGGCCTACTCTTGCACCTATTTTCTATGTTTCTATGAGCCGTGGGCCAATCAGTGGTTTTGTATAAATCGTATAACTTTTCTTATAGAACTCTTGTACTTTGAAGTGTTCATCGGAACATTTCCCGAGCATGCTCGAATAATAAACCAGTTAACCGAGGTTTCGTTTGCGTGATTCCGTGGTCGCTATACAATAAGGGCAGGTGTTGATTCCTAATATCAGGGAGTCCACCTTGAGGAAGAGAAGTCTTCTTTTTACCCCAACAAAGGAATATGGGAACAGGACTGGTAAATATGATTAAATTATTTGCTTGCATAGAGGGTAAATGCCAGTGCAGATTACTTATTTCTGTGATGCAAGTTCTATGTATTTCTATGTACACAAGTTACTGAGGGTGCACTTAATGATATCATGAACCACACAGTAAAACACAAACGTAGCATTAGTAACATATACAATTCATTGGAAATACAAGGTAATGTGGTACTATAAGATCAAAAGATTGTTTACAACAAAGCTACAGCTCAATAAAAGCAATAGGAAGCACCATACAAAGTATGGTGTGAAAAAGAATGGGGCCTCTCATCTCAGTTTGACAATCTGTTTGAGCAACTGGGTGGCCATAAAGCATTAGATGGGGTTGTATCCAACAGGAAGAGAACCATAAAAGAAATTGGTATTAAAATAAAATAAACTGTTTTTACCTAGTTAGACAGAAAGACCGTTGCTGCCTTCCAGACCCTGTGGCATGAACAGACTTGGAGAAGTCATCTTCAAAGGTTCTCATTAAATCCACGCATAGTAAGTTTTGGACGCAGGACATTATAACGTGTGCTCTTTTTGTTTATGGTGTTTAAGATTAATGTTTTGTCAATAATAAATTAACTGAGTCAAACATATTACTGTCTCTATTTGTACACATCTATTTAATGGATAAAGGATTTATTCAACAAAAGGTACACAATGAATCCCAGGTACTCTCCCACAGGAGGGAGGCCAAACCCAAACTGTTCTGACATATCTCAGGAGGTAGGCCAGTGAAAAAATAAGGAGCAAGGGAATATGTCACTTGCTCTTAAACTCAGAACATTCATATTATAAGTTCATATTGGTAAGAAATTAAAATGTACCAAAAGCTGTATTATTCGTGCAATTTTCTGGTTCTTGTGTTACATCACTTATCTTGGGGGTATCACAAATGTATGTACAGAAACAAACATTAAGGAAACATTTCTAAAAATTATATATATATTTTCAAGTTTGTATATTTAGCATTTATCATTAATATTGAAAGTCAATATCAATTCAAAGTTAGCAGTGTACAGGAAATCAAAAATATTTATTTCAACAATAATATTTTCTAAAATTGTCAATTTACTACAATATAAACAAACAATTTAAGTAAATCTCAAGAAAGAAACACAAATATATCCCCACTAAACCCCGTAGATCAATTTATTAACAAACTTGACACATTAGCAAAACTGGGCATATACAGCACATCAAATGTGTATTGTGATGAGTACAAAAACTTAAGACTAATGTTACTCTCTCATTACAACAGTGACTACACTCCAAAAGTACTTCATTCGTTTTGAGACATCCGGTGGTCGTGAAAGTAGTATATATAAATCCAAGTCTTTCTTTCTCCAACACTTGTTGACTGTGCAGTTAGTAATTAAAGCAACCAAACCTTGTTATCCACATCCAGTATATACGTTCACTGCCATTGCGCCAATACAATCAACAGCCCCACAATAATGTACTACAACGATCACAATGACAAATCAGACCAGTACAATCCCCTTACTTAGTGAATTACTCATGTCGATTTATTTACTTACGGATCACGGCAAAATGAACTGACTTTATAACTTGTCACTGTTTTTAAATCATGCATCAATCTCCCTCCTGCCATTTCTCCGGTGTTGGTCGTGAGTTTTGATTGCTAATTATTGTTAAAATGAGACTCTTGTCTTCAACTGTCCCTGTAACAAAAACACTGGCGCAGCTCTTCTATCACTCTTGGCTGTCTCAGCAACCAATTTATCTAATAATAGACAAATAACACAGAGTAAAGGATATTGCCCGAGTCGTAGTTCGTCGCATTTATCGATATCATCAGAAACAGCGTTTAAGAAACAAAAGCACAGAAAGCCGGCGACCAGCCGCAGCAGCCAGCTCTCCCTGGGCAGCGCCATCTTAGACCCTGATCACGTGCCCGAGCAGGAAGCCCAGCACAGGAGGCGGTCAGACCCTTGTCACTCAAACAGACACAACATTGCAGCACAATCGTGTGCAAATACAACACTGAAACACAATACTGAAGTATCTGTGTCCTAACTCGCACCAAGTCCCGCTCACCCATCACCCCTGTGCTCGCTGGCCTGCATTGGCTCCTGGCTAAGAAACGCCTAGAATTGAAAATTCTCATCCTTGTTTTCAAATCCCACCATGGCCTCGCCCCTCCCTATCTCTAATCTCCTCCAGCACCACACCCCCACAAGATGTCTGCACTCTTCTAATTCTGGCCTCTTGAGCATCCCTGATTTTAATCACTCAACCATTGGTGGTCGTGTCTTCTGTTGCCTAGGCCCTAAGCTCTGGAATTCCTTCCCTAAACCTCTCTACCTCTCTTTCCTCCTTTATGGCACTCCTTAAAACCTACCTCTTTGACCAAACTGCCCTAATATCTCCTTTGTGGCATGGTGTCAATTTTGTTTTAATATACTCTTGTGAAGCAGTTTGGGACATTTTACTATGTTAAAGGTGCTACATAAATACAAGTTGTTGTTGCAGCACAATTGCACACAAATAAGTACTGATGTACAACTACACAAGTACAATACTCGTACCCAAAACCTCTAGACAAAAGTAGACAACCAAATACAATGCTGGTACCCAAATCTCTATACAAATACAATGCAGATGTACACCAATAATACTGATACCCACTCTGAACCTTCTCTGAACAGCCTCCAATACAAGTATATCCTTCCTTGCTGATGGTGATGACCATCAGCAGGCCGGAGCCATTAGAGGGAGCAACATGCGGTGGCGTACCACTGCAGGGAGCAGCGCGTGGTGCTGCAGGAAGGCGATGGCTGGCTGCAGTGCGGGCAGGTACAGCAGGAGTGGTGAGGTCGGGGTGAAGGAGCGGCAAGATGTGATCGGGGCCCAGGAGAGGCGAGAGTTCGAGGCCCAGAAGAGGCAAGGGCCCAGGGGCAGCACGGGCTAGCCCACACTACGATATGTGTGCGCATTAGGTCGGTGCAGCAGAGCTGGTCTCCAGTCGTCTTGGGTAATCCTTGCCACTGGACCAAGATCTAGCTCTGTCAAGACCGTGTGGTGGCTGGGGTGCAACGGCCACCACACGTTAAAAAATCCACGCACAGGCATCTTCCACTCTTCAGGATGTAGTTCAGGATCTGGAATATTAGATCCTTCATTGAAACACCTGTGAACTCATCCCTTTTCGGTGTGGAAGCAAGTCATCCTCGTTTCGAGGGACTGTCCAGTCAGGACACATTTCTTAATCAAGGATAGGAGGGAATCTCTGTTGGTCCAGATTTTGATCTGGCAGGCTGTGATGGGGGAGCCTGTGCTGTCAAAGGCTTCAACGGCCATGGCCATCTCAGCGCTTTGCTCCGCTGCCCCCTCAGTGGTGACCAGTGGAAGCCTGCTGAGCGCGCCAACGCAATTTTCGGTGCCTGGCCGGTGCCGTATGGTGTAGTCATATGCAGCCAGCGTGAGGGCCCATCACTGTATGCGAGCTGACACATTGGCATTGACAGCTTTGCTGTATGACAACAGGGATGTTAACGGCTTGTGGTCCGTTTCTAACTCGAACCTTCTGCCAAAAAGGTACTGGTGCATCTTTTTAACCCCGTAGACACATGCGAGTGCTTCCTTTTCAACCATCCCATATCCCCATTCTGCTTGGGAGAGCGACCTGGAGGCATAAGCCACAGGTTGGAGTTGGCCCTCATCATTATTCTGCTGCAACACGCACCCAACCCCATAGGATGATGCATCACATGTCAAAACCAATTTCTTACAGGGGTTGTACAGAGTCAACAGCTTATTAGAACAAAGTAGCTTCCACGCCCGATTGAAAGCCCGTTCCTGACAGTCCCCCCAAAATCAATCACAACCCTTACGCAGGAGCACGTGTAGCGGCTCCAACAATGTGCTTAAGTTCATTAGAAAGTTCCCAAAATAGTTCAAGAGTCCCAGAAATGAACGCAACTCCGATGTGTTGCCGGGCCTGGGCGCACGATGAATCGCCTCCGTTTTGGATTCGGTAGGCCGGATCCCGTCTGCGGCAACCCTCCTGCCCAAAAACTCGACCTCTGGGGCCAAAAACACACACTTGGACTTCTTTAGTCGCAGGCCTACCCGGTCCAGTCGGCGTAGCACCTCTTCCAGATTGTGGAGGTGTTCCTCGGTGTCTCGACCCGTGATAAGGATGTCGTCCTGAAATACGATTGTTCCAGGGATGGATTTGAGCAGGCTTTCCATGTTCCTTTGAAAGATAGCGGCCGCTGATCGAATGCCAAACAGCCCCTTGTGCGTGGTGATGGTGGTCAGTAGCTTGGATTCTTCGGCCAGTTCCTGGATCATGTAGGCTGAAGTGAGGTCCAACTTGGTGAACAGTTTGCCGCCTGCCAGCGTGGCAAAGAGATCCTCTGCTCTCGGAAGCGGGTATTGGTCTTGTAGTGACACTCAGTTGATAGTGGCCTTATAGTCGCCACAGATCCTGACCGAGCCATCTGTTTTTAGGACAGGGACGATGGGGCTTGCCCAGTCGCTGAATTCAACAGGCGAAATTATGCCCTCTCTTAGCAACCTGTCCAACTCACTCTCAATTTTCTCCCGCATCACATACGGCACAGCTCTGGCTTTGTGGTGCACTGGTCTGGCATCCGGGGTGATGCATATCACTACTTTGGTACCTTTGAAAGTCCCGTCACAAGGTTGAAATAGTGATGCAAATTTCTGTAGGACCTGTGAGCATGAACTTCACTCCACAGATGAAATGGCGTGCACATCCCCCCATTTCCAGTTCATCTTGGCTAGCCAGCTCCTCCCCAAAAGCGCGGGACCATTTCCTGGGACAATTCAGAGTGGCAGCCGGTTCTCTGATCCATTATGTGTGACCACCAACATTACACTGCCTAGCACTGGGATGATCTCTTTGGTGTACGTCCGTAGTTGCATGTCAATGCTTTCTAGTTTGGGTCTACTAGCTCTGAGTGGCCATAGTTTCTCGAATTGTTGGACACTCATAAGTGACTGGCTGGCCCCTGTGTCCAGCTCCATGCGTACCGGGATGCCGTTTAATGGGACTTTCATCATCATAGGTTTTGGTATATGAGCTGTGGATGTTTGCCACATGAACCCGCTGAACTTCAGCATCCATTGCTTTGTCCCAAGCATCAACCTGCCTTGCAGACCCCTCTTCTGGTTCATCTGCCTCGTAAACTAGCCTCGCTGCGGGCTTCCTGCACATTCTGGCTAAATGTCCACTGAAGTTACAATTTCTACAGATAAATTGTTGAAACCTCCAGGTTTTTGCAGCATGTCTGGCCCCCGCACCTCCAGAATGAGCTGAGATTGTTGTGAACAAAAGGGCTGTTACCAGGCATTCCTCTCTGATTCTCTCTTTGATTACTCTTGAGCACTCTGTTAATGGGTGTCAATGGCCCCATCCCGAGACGCATTGTCCACCGTGATGGCGTAAATGTCCGTTCAACCTGCCATTGTCTCTGTTGAGGACCCACTCCAGAGTCTGTTGCTGCCTGGGTGGTGTCGCATTGCCCTTGCCTGCCTGCGGGGTTCTGAGTTGCTTTAACAATGTTAACTCCCTGATCCATCGCCACGTTGGAAGTAGAGTTGCGCGCGTATATTATCTTGGTTTCCTCCCCCCCCGCCATGAAGGTCTGAGCCATCAACGCCGCTGCTTCCAAGGTCAAGTCCTTGGTATCAATTAGCTTTCTGAAAATCCCGGCATGACCAATGTCCTCAATAAAGAAATCCCTTAACATCTCCCCCCTGCGGGCGTCTGTGAACTGACAGAGGTTGGCCAAGCGCCGAAGGTCCGCAACGAAGTCCGGTATGCTCTGTCCTTCCTGACGTCGGTGTGTATAGAATCGGTGTCGGGCCATGTGTATACTGCTCGCCGGTTTGAGGTGCTCACCGATCAGTTTGCTGAGCTCTTCAAAGGTTTTGTCCGCCGGCTTCTCGGGTGTGAGCAGGTTTTTCATCAGCGCGTACGTCTTAGGTCTACAGCTGGTCAGTAGATGTGCCCTTCGCTTGTCAGCCGCTGCATCTCCCAGCCAGTCCTTCATGACAAAGCTCTGCTGAAGCCTCTCAACGAAATCGTCCTAGTCCTCACCAACACAGTACCGTTCCTCTGTGCTACCGGTGGCCATTCTCGTGAGTCGTTGATTCCCGTTTCTCATCGCCAAATGTAACGTCCTTACACATGACTAAAAATTCACACGAGGCACATTCTGCAGACAAGTTCACTCTGTGACCTGAACTTTTATTCACAGGACCAAGATGTGATGACCCTGCATGGGACCTCCCTTTATATACTTGGATGACCAGGTGAGGAGTGTCTCCCACAAGTTCACTCCCTGTGGTCAAGGTGTGCATTTCTTAGGTGTATACAGTATGCAGTGTTGTTATGAAGGTTACAGTTACATGAAGGTTACATACATGACAACCCCAAGCATCATTGCATGACAACATCCCCCTTCAAGATCTTAGTATCAGTCTCTTTTCAAATTAAGACGGTCTCGGGCTTTCGGCTCACGAGTTGATCATCTCAGTTCAACTCCAGTTCTGCACGAGCATTCTGAGTCAGTTATGACTGGAGGCTGAGTAGCCGATCTGATGGGAGTGGTAATGACCATGTCAGAAACTGAAAGTCCTCTGATGAATGACCATTGGTTGGTTGGTCACTGACGGCATCTTCCTCAAGCGGTTCCTGTTCATCCGTGTGCCGCAGTTTCACTTGATCAACATGTTTCCTGCATGTTTGCCCACTCTTGAGCACGACAATAAACACTTGGCTGTGACAGTACCGGCGATTCACTTTGGACTTTGACCATAGTTCAATACATAAACCGGATCATTGACAGAAATATCACGTGACACAGCAGCACAATCATGATACAATTGCTGACTTTGACGTCTGTTTTCAACACGATCAATCAAATTGGGATGACCAAGAGAGAGCTTGGTCTTGAGACTTCTCTTCATCAGTAGTTCAGCAAGGGAAACCCCAGTAAGCGTGTGAGGTCTTGTCCTGTAACTAAGCAATATGCATGACAAATGAGTCAGCAGTGAACCCTGAGTTACACATTTCATGCTCTGCTTGATCATTTGAACAGCACGCTCTGCTTGACCATTAGAAGCAGGTTAAAATGGGGCTGACCTCACATATTTAATACCATTGAGTTTCATGAACTCTTGAAACTCCAGACTTGTGAAGCAAGATCCGTTGTCACTCACAACAATGTCAGGCAAACCATGAGTAGCAAACATGACATGAAGGCTCTCAATGGTAGCTGTGGACATACTGGATGATATAATAATACACTCTATCCACTTTGAATATACATCCACCACAACAAAAAACATCTTTCCCAGGAAAGGGCCCGCAAAATCGACGTGTATCCTCGACCATGGTTTAGATGGCCACGATCAAAGACTCAGCGGAGATTCCGCTGGTACTTTACTTAATTGCATGCAAGTATTGCAATGATGCACACATGATTCCAGATCAGAGTCAATTCCAGGCCACCAAACATGAGCCCTGGCAATGGCTTTCATCATGACAATGCCAGGATGAGTGCTATGTAGTTCATGTACAAATTTTTCTCTGCCTTTCTTGGGCATGACAACACGATTGCCCCTCAGTAGACAATCTGACTGAAGGGACAGTTCATCTTTGTGACGGTTGTAAGGTTTAGTCTCATCACACATCTCCATTGGTATAGCAGACCAATCACCACTAAGGACACAATGTTTTACAACTGATAAAATAGGGTCATGGCAGGTCCAGATCCCAATTTGTTGAGCAGTGACAGGGGTACCTTCACTCTCAAAAGCCTCCATTACTTAGAGTAGATCTGCAGGTGGAGGCATCTCCATATCTGGTGTGGGCAATGGCAGGCGACTCAGTGCATTGGCACAATTCTCAATGCCCGGTCTGTGATGAATAACATAATCATAGGCAGACAGCGTCAACGCCCACCTCTGAATGCGGGACGATGCATTGGTATTTATACCTTTGTTTTCCGAAAACAATGAAATGAGTGGCTTGCGATCCGTTTCAAGTTCAAAGCGAAGACCGAACAGGTACTGAAGCATCTTTTTGACCCCATACACACAGGCCAAAGCTTCTTTTTCAACCATGCTGTAAGCTCTTTCCGCTTTTGACAAACTTCTCAAAGCATACGCAACAGATTGTAGTTTACCCGACTCATTTGCTTGTTGGAGTACTCAGCCAACCCCATATGATGAAGCATCACAGGCCAATACAAGACACTTACACGGATTATAGTGAACCAGCAGCTTGTTTGAATAGAGCAGATTCTTAGCTTTCTCAAAAGCTCTACCTTGAGATACACCCCAGACCCAGTTGTCGCCTTTTCTGAGCAGCATGTGCAGTGGCTCTAGTACAGTGCTCAATCCGGGTAAAAAGTTACCAAAGTAGTTGAGTAGCACAAGGAATGAATGCAGCTCTGTCACATTCTGAGGCCTGGGTGCATTTTTGATGGCCTTGGTTTTCGAATCTGTAGGCCTGATGCCATCAGCAGCAATCTACCTCTCCAGGAATTCAACTTCAGGTGCCAAGAAACATAGAAACATAGAAAATAGGTGCAGGAGTAGGCCATTCGGCCCTTCAAGCCTGCACCACCATTCAATTAGATCATGGCTGATCATTCACCTCAGTACCCCTTTCCTACTTTCTCTCCATACCCCTTGATCCCTTTAGCCGTAAGGGCCATATCTAATTCCCTCTTGAATATATCCAACGAATTGGCATCAACGACTCTCTGCGGTAGGTAATTCCACAGGTTAACAATTCACTGAGTGAAGAAGTTTCTCCTCATATCAGTCCTAAATGGCTTACCCCTTAACCTTAGACTATGTCCCCTGGTCCTGGACTTTCCCAACATCGGGAACATTCTTCCTGCATCTAACCTGTCCAGTCCCGTCAGAATTTTATATGTTTCCATGATATCCCCTCTCATCCTTCTAAACTCCAGTGAATACGGGCCCAGTCAATCCAGTCTCTCCTCATATGTCAGTCCTGCCATCCCGAGAATCAGTCTGGTGAACCTTCGCTGCACTCCCTCAATAGCAAAAACGTCCTTCCTCAGATTAGGAGACCAAAACTGAACACAATATTCCAGGTGAGGCCTCACCAAGGCCCTGTACAACTGCAGTAAGACCTCCCTGCTCCTATACTCAAATCCCCTAGCTATGAAGGCCAACATACCATTTGCCTTCTTCACCGCTTGCTGTACCTGCATGCCAACTTTCAATGACTGATGTACCATGACACCCAGGTCTCGTTGCAACTCCCCTTTTCCTAATCTGCCACCATTCAGCTAATATACTGCCTTCGGTGTTTTTGCCACCAAAGCGGATAACCTCACATTTATCCACATTATACTGCATCTGCCATGCATTTGCCCACTCACCTAACCAGTCCAAGTCACCCTGCAGCCTTTCAGCATCCTCCTCACAGCTCACCACACAGCTTAGTGTCATCTGCAAACTTTGAGATATTACATTCAATTCCCTCATCCAAATCATGAATGTATATTGTAAACAGCTGGGCTCCCAGCACTGAGCCATGCGGCACCCCACTAGTCACTGCCTGCCATTCTGAAAAAGACCCGTTTATCTCTGCTTCAGGTCTGCGAACCAGTTCTCTATCCACGTCAATACATTACCCCCAATACCATGTGCTTTAATTTGGCACACCAATGTCTTGTGTGGGACCTTGTCAAAAGCCTTTTGAAAGTCCAAATACACCACATCCACTGGTTCTCCCTTATCCACTCTCCCAGTTACATCCTCAAAAAATTCCAGAAGATTTGTCAAGCAGGATTTCCCTTTCATAAATCCATGCTGACTTGGACCGATCCCGTCACTGCTTTCCAAATGTGCTGCTATTTCATCTTTAATAATTGATTCCAACATTTTCCCCACTACTAATGTCAGGCTAACTGGTCTATAATTCCCCGTTTTCTCTCTCCCTCCTTTCTTAAAAAGTGGTGTTACATTAGCTACCCTCCAGTCCATAGGAACCGATGCAGAGTCGATAGACTGTTGGAAAATGATCACCAATGCATCCACTATTTTTAGGGTCACTTCCTTAAGTACTCTGGGATGCAGACTATCAGACCTCGGGGATTTATCGGCCTTCAATCCCATCAATTTCCCGAACACAATTTCCCACCTAATAAGGATATCCTTCCGTTCCTCCTTCTCACTAGACCCTCGGTCTCCTAGTATTTCCGAAAGGTTATTCGTGTCTTCCTTCTTGAAGACAGAACCAAAGTATTTGTTTAACTGGTCCACCATTTCTTTGTTCCCCATTATAAATTCACCTGAATCTGACTGCAAGGGACCTATGTTTGCTTTCACTAATCTTTTTCTCTTCACATATCTATAGAAGCTTTTGCAGTCAGTTTTTATGTTCCCAGCAAGCTTCCTCTCATACTCTATTTTCCTCTGCTAATTTAACCCTTTGTCCTCCTCTGCTGTATTACAAAATTCTCCCAGTCCTCAGGTTTGCTGCTTTTTCTGGCCAATTTATATGCCTCTTCCTTGGCTTTAACACTATCCTTAATATCCCTTGTTAGCCACAGTTGAACCACCTTCCCCGTTTTATTTTTACTCCAGAGAGGGATGTACAATTGTTGAAGTTCATCCATGTGATTTTTAAATGTTTGCCATTGCCTATCCATCGTCAATCCTTTAAGTATCTTTCGCCAGTCTATTCTAACCAATTCACGTCTCATACCATCGAAGTTACCTTTCCTTAAGTTCAGGACCCTAGTCTCTGAATTAACTGTGTCACTCTCCATTGTAATAAAGAATTCTACCATATTATGGTTACTCTTCCCCAAGGGGCCTCGCACAACAAGATTGTTAATTAGTCCTTTCTCATTACACAACACCCAGTCCAGGATGGCCAGCCCTCTCAATGGTTCCTTGACATATTGGTCTAGGAAACCATCCCTAATAAACTCCAGGAAATCCTCCTCCACCACATTGCTACCAGTTTGGTTAGCCCAATCAATATGTAGATTAAAGTCACCCATGATAACTGCTGTACCTTTATTGCATACATCCCTAATTTCTTGTTCGATGCTGTCCCCAACCTCACCACGACTGTTTGGTGGTCTGTACACAACTCCCACTAGCATTTTCTGCCCTTTGGTATTCCGTAGCTTCACCCATACTGATTCCACATCATCCAAGCTAATGTCCTTCTTTACTATTGCATTAATTTCGGCATTAACCAGCAAGACCACCCCACCTTCTTTTCCTTTCTGTATGTCCTTCCTAAATGTTGAATACCCCTGTATGTTGAGTTCCCAGCCTTGCGAAGACACACTTTGAACATTTCAGCCTATGTCCCACTTTGTCCAGTCAATGTAGAACTTCCTCAAGGTTGTTCAGATGTTCAGCAGTGTCGCGACCTGTGACCAGAATGTCAGCTTGAAACACGACACTTCTAGGGACGCACTTTAGTAGACTTTCCATATTCCTCTGAAATATGGCTGCAGCCGAACGAATTCCAAAAGGACACCTGTTATAGACAAACAGTCCTTTATGGGTGCTGATGCAGGTAAGTTTCTTCGAAGTGTCGACAAGCTCCTGTGTCATATACGCCGACGTCAGATCCAGTTCCGTGAACGACTTTCCACCAGCTAGCATGGTATAAGAATAAAAGTGTTTATTAATGATTAAAATTGATTCTGTGTATGTATACATTTTTAAAGTGTAGATTATACGGAAAGGCCTGTTTGTGTTGAAACAAAATGAAAGCCCACAGGTTGCCAGCATGGGCTGAATTTTGAAAGAAACAAAATGGAAGCCACAGAGCTGCCACATGGGTTTTGTGTATTGGAAAGCCATTTAAACTAATCAAGAGATGGCTGGGCCAGGTTAGACAGCCACATGTGTGAGGTTAGCCAATAAGGCACTGCCCTGGAACCAAGGTCCAATCCTGAGGCATTCTGAGGGATAATGGCTTTGAGAGTTATAAAGAACTCAGCCAAAGACTTTTCTCTGTCTCTACTGGACACACAGCACAAGACCTCCTGTTGAAGACCAGCTAAAACAGCAAGCCATGTGTTCAAACGAGCCAGCCAAAGGGAAGTAACGTATATCACTTGTTATTATAACCTCATTGTATCTGTTGTAACTAAGTAACTGACGACTGCTGATGTGCATGTGTGTGTGTTTTTAATAAACTGTTCCAATTGTTTAGAAAGAATCATCTCACTGTCGAACTTAAATGCCAGAGATTTAGAAATCTTACAATTGTATGGTGAACAGGTCATCAGCTCTCAGTAATGGATACTGATCCTGTTTCGAAAATCGGTTAATTGTAACCTTGTAGTCTCCACAAATCCTGACAGTGCCATCACTCTTCAACACAGGAACAAAAGGACTGGCCCATTCATTAAACTCGACCGGTGATATGACCCCTTCACTGTGGAGTCTGTCAAGCTCAATTTCAACCTTCTCCCTCATCATATAGGGAACAGACCGAGCTTTATGATAGACAGGCCTTGCATCAGAATCCAGATGAATCTGCACCTTGGCTCCAGTAAAATTTCCAATGCCCGGTTCAAACAAAGAAGGAAACTTCTTCAACACTTGAGCACACGAAGTGTCATCCCCCGATGACAAGGCTTTGATATCGTTCCAATTCCACTTGATTTTCTCGAGCCAATTCCTGCCGAACAACGTTGGACCTTTGCCTGGGACGATCTATAATGGAAGATCATGAACCACACCATCATATGACACCTTGACGACTGCACTTCCAATCACCAGTATGAGTTCCTTAGTGTAAGTACGCAACTTGGCATTGACTGGACTCAGTTTAGGCTTCACCGCCTCAGTGTCCCACAAATTGTTGAATGTCCTTTGGCTCATTATCGACTGACTCGTACCCATGTCCAGCTCCATCGATACTGTCACGCCATTCAGTTTCACATGAACCATTATTGGCTGGCTCTTTCCCAAGAACGAATACAGACCATACACATCCTCCTTGGGTTGTGCATCCGGGCCAGCACTAGACTGGTTATCATCACCAATGTGATGAGCGGCAGCACGCTTGCTCAGTTGTGGGCACATTCTCTGAAGATGCCCCACTTTGGAACAGCCGTTACAGATATACTGCCTAAACCGACACTGATGAGGCCGATGATTGCTCCCACAACGCCAACAGGGTGAAATAGATTCGTACCAGTTGGCGGACTTTGAGCAGCTACAGGTTTCACGTAAGCAGTCGAGTAGGCCCTGCCATAAGCAGCTCTGCTAGACGACGACACAATCTTGTTTACAGTACTTGCCATGGAACTCTGACTTTTTGATGATATCTACCTCAAATTATCATCAGTCGTCATGCATGCCTGGGCTGTCGCGATGGCCTTGCTCAAATCCAGTGTCTCTGCAGCCAATAACTCCCGGAGAATCACATCATGGTTGATGCCGATTATGAAGAAATCTTCCAACACGGTCCTGAACTTACACGGCTCAGCAAGACATCACAGGCAACGAATCCTGGTCCTCAGCACGAACATGTGTGTAGAAGCGATAGTGTGATATGATGATCCCCTCTTTTGGCTTGAGATGGTCACGTACCAAAGCACACAAATCCTTGTATTCTTTGACCATTGGACATGTAGGCAAGAGTAGATTCTTCATGAGGCCATATATTCTTGAACCTCAAACAGTGAGGAAACCGTCCGGCGCCTAACTGTGTCATTGTCTCCCGCCATGTTGTTGGCCACAAAATACTGATCCAGGCAGCCAATAAAATCTGCCCAATCCTCACCATCCACAAATCTCTCCAGAATTCTAATAGTGCCCAGTGTGCATGCGAAAGTTCTTAAGTTACCTCGTCGCCAAATGTTAAGTATATAATGACTCAAAAGACTTGTATGTAAACTCATTCAGGTGTAAACTCGGTCCACTTTATTCACGCCCAAAGTGACTACAAGACATGGTACCAGCACTTATATACCAGGGCCCGCACACATGCGCGTACAGCCCGATGACCTCGACAGTGGCGCCCTCTGGTGTCTAGTGACCCCAAGCATCAGTACATGACACTCTGACCGCTGGGTCTTGACAAGATTAACAAGGGACTCGAGTAAGGACACCATGACATTCAGATTCAAGCTGGTCTCTTGAAGAGAGAGATTGGTCAGGTGAAAGCGCTTCAAGACTGTGTTCCAAATAACAATGAGAATAGCTGAATGCAGTTCGCCCAGTTTGTCAAGGATCAACTGAGCTTCATTTTAGCATTCAACTTTCTGTTCCATGTCAGTTGCCAGAGATTCCAACACTTTGCATATGGGAGTGTAACCTTTGAGCAGGGATGACACTGCTTCATACTTTGCTGACCATCGAGTAGCAGAAAGCTGTTTGACGACAGACAGCCCTAAAGGCTTTAGTTTTTCATAAAGCAGTTGCCAGTGATACTTCGATGCAGAGAGAAAAGTGTACAATTTTTGTTCAATATCAAAAAATCTTAACATCACTGGGCTGCATTCGGCACTGTTTTTCCCCATAAGGTTGAGTGAATGCACTGCACATGGTATAAACGTTGCATATGGGCATTGCTCTTTGATGATAGTTTGGACACCAAATGTATTTCCCACTCATATTTGAAGCATTATCATAAGATTGTCCGCGACAATTTTGTATGTCAATCCTGTTCTCATCCAAAAAGGCCAGTATTATTTCTGCCATTTCTTGTCCAATATTAACGATTATTGGCAAGATCTTTAGGAACCTTTCCTCAGGACTAGTCGGTAGAACATAGCGGACGACAAATGTCAGCTGATCTGAGTGTGTGACATGTGCCATTGAATCAACAGATATTGAATAGAACTTCGCTGATTTCAATTCTTGGATAATCGTCTAAAGTACTTTGCCACCCATCGGACTAATCAGTTCTTCACAAGTGGTGGAAGACAATTATGAGGTATGTCCCTTGTCTTTGTTGGCGAACAGCTTGATGTGTTCAGCAAGAAATGCATATTAGTTTGCAAGAACCTCCAACACACCCAGATAATTATCATTACTTGGAGACCCAACAATTTCGTCTCCACCTCGCAATGAAAGACCTCGTTCACAGAGAAACGTTTTCACACAGACAGCCCACTTTAGCACCTTGTGCCAGTACTGCCATTCATTTTCAAACTGGAAGACAATATGACCATCCACACAACCAGTGCCTGCTTATCTAGTGCACATTATTACCGTGGCTTCTTTGTGCTGGTGGCTGTTTTCGTGAAATGAAATCCTCTCATCTCATGAGGTAACGCATTTGGGGAGGGCTAACAAGGAAAGAGGATACATATTAAATGGTAGGACATTGAGAAGTGTAGAGGAACAAAGGGACCTGGGAGTGCATGTCCACAGATCCCTGAAGGTAGCAGGCCAGGTGGATATGGTGGTTCAGAAGGCATATGGAATACTTGCCTTTATTAGCCGAGGTATAGAATATAAGAGCACGTGGGCTATGCTTGAACTGTATAAAACACTGGTTAGGCCATAGCTGGAGTACCGCGTACAGTTCTAGTCACCGAATTACAGGAAGGACGTGATTGCACTGGAGAGGGTACTGAGGAGAGTTACGAGAATGTTGCCGGGAGTGGAGAATCTTAACTATGAGGACAGATTGGATAGGCTGGGTTTGTTTTCCTTGGAACAGAGGAGGCTGAGGGGAGACCACATTGAGGTGCATAAAATGACGAGGGGCCAACATATAGTGGATAGAAAGGGCCTATTTCCCTTAGCAGAGGGGTCAACAACCAGGGGGCATAAATTTAGCGTAATAGATTTAGAGGGGATTAGAGGGGAAATTTCTTCACGCAGAGGGTTGTGGGGGTCTGGAATGCACTGCCTGAAAGGGTGTTAGAGACAGAAACCCTCATAGCATTTAAAAAGCACTTGGATGTGTACTTGAAGTGCCGTAACCTGCAGGGTTACGGACCTCGAGCTGGAAAATGGGATTAGGCTGGATAGCCTCTTGTTGGTTGGTGCGGACACGATGGCCTGAAATGGCCTCCTTCCGTGCTGTAAACTTCTATGATTCTATGATTCTACCTCCATGCTTCCAGTCACTAAACCCATGAGTAAATTGGCTACTTGTTCATGCTGTGACCTTGCAAGCAAAGCAGTATACTCTACCGTTTGAAGGTGAATAATAGAGCTACGTTCGCTCCACACGTTCCCCTGTCAGCGGGTGCACACGTGTAAAGAAGGACTTAGAGCAGTATCGGCGACATCCTTCCTTGGCGTAATTTACATTAGAGTTTTGGAAGTCTTTATCACAGTTTTGGCAGTTCTCAC
Source organism: Pristiophorus japonicus (assembly GCF_044704955.1). Lineage (NCBI taxonomy): Eukaryota > Metazoa > Chordata > Chondrichthyes > Pristiophoridae > Pristiophorus > Pristiophorus japonicus. Next base: position 72,776,562 of record NC_091984.1, on the reverse strand, counting down.
TACCTTTTGCAATCCAATGGCTTTGTAGGTCTTCTGAGATATTGTCTCTCCACAGTCCAATGTCACTCATAAGTTGCGCCTCTTTCAGCTCAGTATGCACCATTTGGTTTTCATCCTCTTCAACGTTTTGGACTTGGAGCTCTAACTCGGCCAACTCTGGGTCTGGTGCCACTAGTGGTTTGATTGTTGACGTTGACTGCACAGCGTCATCTTGGCCTTCATGATAATAATGAAAATTCATGATCTTGAGTTTTTAGTTGGAAAAAACTATCTCGTTTAAGCAGTTTAGCTACTTCTCGTCTCTTTTGCTCCTCACGTAGCTGATGCTCGTTCCTTTTTTTCGCCCCCAATTTGTTTGTAGAATGCATCTGTAGAAAAAGGGCATCGAGAGTCTTTTAACATCAAGTCGAGAATAACATACGCCTGAGCCCTCGTGGCTTCGTTCCATTCTTGCTACATCACTGATGTCAACACTGTTTACCCTTACCCTTAACCTGACCCTGTATGGGCCCCATTCTAGGCTTGGGCTCCGGGCGACTACCCCATCTGTTCCCTCTTTAATCCATTCCTGCAAAGAAATACAATATTTGTACCTAAATATTACATACAAATACAATACTGAAATAGAAATATAGTATGGTACACAAAATGTGCAAAAATAGAATACTAAATATAAAATTAGTATCCAAACTGTACATAAATACAATACTTATATACCAATATAATACTGGTGCAAAATGTCACACATAAATACTATACTGATATATAAATACAATAACTGTATCTAACTGCACAAATTACTGGTATCTTGATGGCCTTGGTTTTCGCATCCGTGGGCCTGATGCCGTCAGCAGCAATCTTCCTCCCCAGGAATTTGACCTCTGGTGCCATGAAGATGCACTTCAAGCATTTCAGTCTGAGTCCCACTTTGTCCAGACAATGTAGCATCTCTTCCAGGTTGTTCAGATGTTCCTTGGAGTCATGACCTGTGATCAGGATGTTGATAAGTCCTTACTATACAGTATAAATGTACACGAGGCCCATGCTTGAGAGAAGGTCAGTCTGTGACCTGTCCTTTATTTCATAGCACTCAAGTGCTGGAAGTGGGTGGAGCTTCCCCTTTTATATCTGAAGGTCTAGGTTAGGAGTGTCTCCCACAAGTTCACCACCTAGTGATCATTGTTCTCACAGTGTACAACTTAGGTCAGATTATACATGGGTTACAATGCTGGTTGAATACATGACATCACCTCCCCCCACCAAAGTCTTATTGGGATCACAGGTTGAGTCTCTCTGGTGGTTTATGCTCCCTTGTAGAGCGCCTGAGTTGGGGCTCCGGTTGTTGGGCGCTGGCCTGAGTGTCTGCTGTTTGCGGTGCCTCAGGCCTGTCCGGACTGCCCACAATGACGGGGCTCTCCTCCCTTTGGTTCCTGTGTTCGGTCACCTGTGGTGGAGTGAACTCTACATCGTGTTCTTCCTCTGCTTCTTCTATGGGGTTGCTGAACCTCCTTTTTGTTTGATCCACATGTTTGCGGCAGATTTGTCCATTGGTAAGTTTAACTACCAGAATCCTATTTCCCTCTTTGGCAACCACAGTGCCTGCGAGCCATTTGGGCCCTGCAGCGTAGTTGAGGACAAAAACAAGGTAATTTACATCAATACATCGCGCCCTCGCATTCCTGGCATGGTAGTCATATTGTGACTGGTGCCTGCTCTCGACAATTTCTTTCATGGTGGGGTGTATAAGGGATAACCGGGTTTTGAGCATCCTTTTCATTAGCAGCTCTGCGGGTGGAACCCCTGTGAGCGAGTGTGGTCGGGATCTATAGGCCAACAGGAGGCATGATAAGCGGCATTGTAGGGAACCCCCTTGGATTCTGAGCATCCCCTGTTTGATTATCTGCACTGCTCGTTCTGCCTGGCCGTTTGAGGCCGGCTTGAACGGTGCCGTTCTAACATGATTAATTCCATTGCCTGCCATGAAGCCCTGGAATTCAGTGCTTGTGAAGCACGGGCCATTGTCGCTGACCAAGATGTCCGGAAGACCGTGGGCGGCGAACATTGCCCGTAGACTTTCTACCATGGCAGAGGATGTGCTTGAATTTAAAATGTCACACTCGATCCATTTGGAGTAGGCGTCCACTACAACCAAAAACATTTTCCCCATGAAAGGACCTGCGTAGTCCATATGGATGCGTGACCAAGGCTTGGCGGGCCATGGCCAGGGGCTAAGGGGGGCTTCCCTGGGCGCATTGCCCAGCTGGGCACACGTGTTGCACCTGCGAACACAAAGTTCCAGATCTGCGTCTATCCCTGGCCACCAAACGTGTGACCTTGCAATTGCCTTCATCGTGACAATGCCCGGGTGCCCATTGTAGAGTTCTTTGATGAACACCTCTCTGCCCATCTGGGGCATGACTACACGGTTTCCCCACAGTAGACAATCGGCCTGAATCGAGAGTTCATCCTTGCGCCTGTGAAATGGTTTCAAATTCTCAGGGCATGCCCTGTACGTGGCTGCCCAGTCCCCATTCAGGACACATTTCTTGACTAGAGATAATAGCGGGTCTCTATTTGTCAAGACTTTAATCTGATGGGCTGTCACAGGTGAGCCTTCGCTTCCGAAAGCTTCAACAGCCATGACCATCTCAGCAGCATGCTCGGTAGCCCCCTCAGTGGTGGCTAGTGGGAGCCTGCTGAGTGCATCGGTGCAGTTTTCGGTGCCCGGTCTGTGCCGAATTGTGTAGTCATAGGCGTCTAACGTAAGTGCCCACCTCTGTATGCAGGCCGATGCGTTTGCATTAATGGCCTTGTTGTCGGCCAAAAGGGATGTTAGGGGTTTGTGATCTGTCTCCAGCTCAAATTTCCTGCCAAACAGGTACTGGTGCATTTTCTTTACCGCATATATACATGCGAGCGCCTCCTTTTCTACCATCCCGTAGCCCCTTTCTGCCTGGGACAGATTTCTGGAGGCATAAGCTACCGGCTGTAACTGACCTTTGGCATTGACATGCTGCAACATACACCCGACACCATAGGACGACGCATCGCACATTAACACAAGTTTCTTACATGGGTCATATAGCATTAACAGATTGTTGGAACATAACAATTTGCATGTTCTATTAAAAGCCCTTTCCTGGCTGTCCCCCCAGACCTTTGCGTAGGAGCACGTGTAGCGGCTCTAGCAGCATGCTCAATTTGGGAAGAAAGTTACCAAAATAGTTCAGGAGCCCCAGGAATGAACGCAGCTCCGTCGTGTTACGGGGTCTGGGTGCTCTCTGGATCGCTTCCGTCTTGGATGCAGTAGGGTTGATCCCGTCTGCTGCTACCCTCATTCCCAGGAATTCTACCTCTGGAGCTAGGAAGACACACTTCACCTTTTTCAGTCGCAGCCCTACCCGGTCCAGTCTGCGTGGAGGTGTTCTTCAGTATCGTAACCCGTAATGAGGATGTCGTCCTGAAAAACCACTGTCCCTGGAATCGACTTGAGGAGGCTTTCCATATTTCGTTGGAAGATCGCGGCGGCCGAGCGAATCCCGAGCAGACATCTGTTGTACTCAAACAACCCATTGTGTGTCGTGGTGATAGTCAGCTTCTTCGACTCGCTCGCCAGCTCCTGGGTCATGTAAGCTGAGGTCAGGTCCAATTTTGAAAAAAGTTTGCCACCGGATTGCGTCGCAAAGAGGTCCTCCGCTCTCGGTAGTGGGTACTGGTCTTGGAGTGACACCCGATTGATGGTGGCCTTGTAATTGCCACATATCCTGACCGACCCATCCGCCTTGAGCACCGGCACAATCGGGCTCGCCCAGTCACTGAATTTGACTGGCGAGATGATGCCTTCCCTCAGCAGGCGGTCTAATTCGCCTTCTATCTTTTCCCGCATCACGTACGGCACCGCTCTGGCCTTGTGGTGTACTGGCCTGGCGTCCGAGTTTGTGTGAATCACTACCTTGCCCCCCATGAAAGTGCCAATGTCGGGTTGAAATAATGAGACTTTGGGGGGGGAAATCGCTGGAAGCTAAAGTTCAGCGAGTTCATGTGGAGCATGTATACAGTTCATACACCAGGACGCCACTAATAATGATGAAAGTGCTCCTCAGTGGCATCCCAGTATCAATGGAGCTAGACACAGGGGCCAGCCAGTCCCTGATGGGTATCAAACAGTTTGAAAAGTTGTGGGTGTCCAAGGCCAGGAGGCCAAAATTATTACCGATTGACGCACAGCTACGGACTTACTCAAAGCAGATCATTCCGGTGCTAGGCAGCGCCACAGTAGTCGTGACCCACAAAGATTCAGAGAACAGACTGCCACTCTGGATTGTCCCAGGGGACGGTCCCGCACTACTGGGGAGGAGTTGGCTTGCTGTCATGAACTGGAAATGGAGCAATCTCAATGCAATTTCTTCTGTGGAACGAGTATCATGCTCACAGATCCTGAACAAATTTAACTCATTATTTCAACCCGGCATTGGCACTTTCATGGGGGCCAAGGTAGTGATTCACATAAACTCAGACACCAGGCCAGTACACCATAAGGCCAGAGCAGCGCCGTACGTGATGCGGGAAAAGATAGAAGGCGAATTGGAACGCCTGCTGAGGGAAGGCATCATTTCGCCAGTCGATCGTCCCTGACTGCCCCTGTTATTGCTAGTGGCCATGCTCGTGTGGTTTAAATCCCAGTTTCTTGTCGCCATTGATAAGTCCTTACTATACAGTATAAATGCACACGAGGCCCATGTTTGAGAGAAGGTCACTCTGTGACCTGACCTTTATTTCATAGCACTCAAGTGCTGGAAGTGGGTGGAGCTTCCCCTTTTATATCTGAAGGTCTAGATTAGGAGTGTCTCCCACAAGTTCACCACCTAGTGGTCATTGTTCTCACAGTGTACAACTTAGGTCAGATTATACATGGGTTACAATGCTGGTTGAATACATGACAGATGTCATCTTGGAACACGACAGATCTTGGAATGGACTTCAGTGGACTCTCCATGGTCCTCTGAAATAATGCTGCAGCCGAGCGATTTCCAAAAGGGCACCTGAGATAAATAAACAGTTCTTTATGTGTGTTAATGCACGTAAGTCTCTTCGACGTCTCGACCAGCTCCTGTGTCATGTAGGCCGCATCAAGTCCAGTTTGGTGAACGACTTCCCCCCAGCTCGCGTTGCAAACAAGTCATCAGCCTTCGGTAATGGGTACTGATCCTGTTTACAAACCCTGTTGATCGTAGACTTGTAGTCTCCACAGATTCTGACTGTGCCATCATTTTTCAGCACAGGAACAATTGGGCTGGCCCATTCATTAAATTCAACTGGTGATATGATCCCTTCACGCTGGAGTCTGTCCAGTTCGATTTCGACCTTCTCCCTCATCATATACGGAACTGCCTGAGCTTTATGATGGGCGGGTCTTGCATCCGAGTCGACGTGGATCTGCACCTTGGCTCCCGTGAAGTTGCCGATGCCTGGTTCAAACAGCAGGGGGAACTTGCTCAGCACTTGGGCTCATGTATCTTTCTCCGACAACAACGCCTTGATGTCATTCCAATTGCATCTGACTTTTTCAAGCCAATTCCTGCCGAACAGCGTTGGGCCATTGCCTGGGACAATCCATAGCGGTAACTCATGAACCGCACCGTCATACGACACTTTAATTGTGGCACTGCCAATCACTGTTATGAGTTCTTTGGTGTACGTGCGCAACTTGGCATTGACTGGACTCAGCCTGGGCCTCACAGCCTTAGTATCCCACAGCTTGTCGAATGCCCTCTGGCTCATTATCAATTGACTCGCCCCCGTGTTCAGTTCCATCGATACCGGCACTCCATTAAATTTCACGTTAATCATTATCGGTTTGCTCTTAGTTAGGAACGAGTACAGTGCATACACTTCCTCCTCTGGAATCTCGGATTGCGTATCTGGATCCGCACTAGTCGGACCATCCTCCACGTAGCGTGTCACAGCATGCTTGCTCATTTGCGGACACTTGCGCTGGAGATGCCCCCCTCGCAGACAACCTTTGCAACTATATTGCTTAAATCGGCACTGCTGGTGCCAGTGATTTCCCCCACAACACCAACATGGAGAAATCGGATGCATTCCCGCTGGCGGACTTTGGGCAGCCACAGGTTTCGCATACGCAGTCGGGTAGACCCTGCCATGTGCCGCTCTGCCAAACGCCGAATCAATCATATTTACAGTACTTGCCAAGTTTCAATTTTTCACTGATATCTGCTTTAGACTTCTATCCATTGTCATGCATGACTGAGCGATCGTGACGGCCCTGTTCAAGTCCAACGTTTCCACCGCCAGTTTACGCAGGATCACCTCGTGGTTGATGCCAGTTACAAAGAAGTCCCACAGCATGTCTGCCAACACAACCACGAACTTACACGGTCCCGCTAGACGTCTCAGGTTGGCAACGAATTCCGCCACATTCTGGCCTCTGAGTGAACATTGTGTAAAATCTGTATCTCGAGATGATGATGCCTTCGTCTGGCTCAAGGTGATCCTGTACCAGTGTACACAATTCTTCATATGTCTTCTCTGTTGGACTCACAGGCAGGAATAGATTCTTTATCAGACCATAAATTTTTGGACCGCAAACCGTGAGGAACACCGTCGCCGACCTCCTCCATTTTGTTGGCCACGAAGAACTGGCTCAAACGGCTCACAAAGTCTGCCCAATCTTCTCCTTCCACAAATTGCTCCAACAATCCAATTGTGCTAATTTTTGCATGCAAAGGTTCTGTTGCCTCGTCGCCAAATGTTGTGTATGCAATAACTGTTAGACTGAGTACTGTTTACTCCAAGAGGTATGACCTTGGCTCTGCTTCATTAAGGCCCAAAGTGACAAATATACAAAATGGCTGGCCTTTTATACTTGGGCTGCACACCTGTGCGTGCAGCCCAATGGCCTCCAACAATGACACCATCTGAGGCTAGTGATCCCAAAGTTACATATATGACACCAGGATAGCAGCGGCACCAGGGCTCTACAATTGCTTATATCTTGCTGCATCTTGTGTTTCACTTTGCAGCCTCAGCCCTTCAGTGTCTCCCTCATTACCGTGGCAACCTCAGTTTTTCGGCGCAGACCTTAAGCTCCACCCACAGAGGTTAAGGTCTATGTGCGCCACTCCAACATGAAAGTTTATTCTGGCAAAACTTGCAACTTTTTTTTAGCGCAGTCAGCCACTAAAAAATAGGACGTACATTGACAACTGCGCCAAAACTTGGTAATGTGGAAAATTGGCCCCATGGGAAGTCAATTAGGCTTTTAAACAGAAAGCTGTCAGAGCAAAGCTTTCAACAGCCTCAGAAGAAGAATGTAAGAGGGTAGTTAGGAATTATTTTCTTTAAGCCGAACAAGATGACCTATTGATGTGGAAAAGTGTAGCATGTTCATTATATTAATATTATTTGAAGACAATGTTGTACTGATTAAATGAAGTGAGTCTGATTGTAACTTTTGCTCCATATTTATATCTGCTGTGAAATAAAACATCTTAAGAATTCATATTTGGCCTAATCTTATCAAGTGTTTCTTGTTCTGCCTTCAAAATAAATTGGAGGCACATGTGGGGTTACATGTGAAAGACATGAACATCCAGTACAGATCACAAAGAACATTGTTACACCCCTGTATCACGCTATCATATAATTGGGCTGTGCAAGTTAATATTAGTACATAAGGGGCATGGAATCCACTTCTGGAACCAAATGACAACACGGAATGTGAGAAGTTATCCATTACAAACCATCAACTTCTGCCAGGGCGGTCTTGCATACAGGGAGTTTTGCATATGCCATCTACTCACTGATTTTAATACAGATATCGTGCACAGCTCCAAATGGTTGAACTCCGCTACATTATAGCATTGGCTTGCAGAGTTATTTGGGACTAAGTGGGAAATACCCCAGACCACACTTGCAGTTCTAGCTTTTATATGTTAATTTCTGTAATTGATGACAACTGTCATCTTCTTAAAGGGGCACAACCATTAACTCTAACGTATATTTAACTTAAATGAAATGTAACAAATTACATTTAAGTTTTGTTCTGGGGTGTGATGAAGCACTCCAGTCCCTCTGGTGCTCACTGGTTGAGGAAGGCCTCAAGTATGTCGGTGGAGACTGCCTTGGGTAGCGGGTACTGGTCCTGTAACGAAAAACGGTTAATTGTGACTATATACTCCCAACAAATTCTGACCGTGTCGTCTCCTTTGAGAACCAGAACAATCGGGCTGGCCCACTCGTTGAACTCCATTGGCACGATGATGCCTTCTCGCTGCAGCCTGTCCAGCTCAATTTCCATTTTCTCTCGCATCATATATGGCACCGCCCGTGTCTTGTGGTGGATGGGCCGTGTGCCAGGAACCAAGTGGATCTGCACCTTCACCCCTGAGAAACTTCCAATGCCTGGCTCAAACAACGACAGGAACCTGCTCAAAAACTGGGCACATGAGGTGTCATCGACGGATGAAAGTGCTCGGATGTCGTCCCAGTTCCAGCGGATTTTTCCCAGCCAGTTTCTGCCGAACACTGTGGGGCCATCTCCTGGCACAATCCATAGTGGGAGTGTCATGTATTCAACTATCATTGTAACCCATGTATAAGCTGACCTAACTTGTACACCTTGCGAACATTGACCACAAGGGGGTGAACTTGTGGGAGACATCCCTAACCTGGACTCTCAGGTATAAAAGGGAAAGCTCCACCCACCTTCATCACTTGAGGTCTTGGTAATAAAGGTAACTGGTCACAGAGTGACCATCTCTCAAGTATGGGCCTCATGTGCATTTATACTGTATAGTAAGGACATATCATTGGTGACGAGAAACTGGGATTTAAACCATGCGAGCATGGCCACTAGCAGCACAGATGAGAGGTACTGTGTTGGTGATGATTGGGATGACTTTATTGAGAGACTACAGTAAAGTTTTGTCACGAAGGAATGGTTGGGACAGGATTCGGCCAACAAACGTAGGGCTCATCTCCCTGTCGGTTTGTGGATCCCTGATGAAGGACCTTCTGGCGCCAGAGAAGCCGGTGAACAAGTCATTCGAAGAGCTCAGTAAGCTGATCGGGGAACACCTTAAACCGACGAGCAGCATGCACATGGCGAGACACCGGTTTTACACGCACCGGCGGCGAGAAGGGCAAAGCATTCCAGACTTTGTGGCAGATCTCCGGTGACTGGCGAGCCTATGTAAGTTCCCAGATGCATGCAGAGCAGAGATGTTGCAAGACTTTTTTATTGAGGGTATCGAGTACACTGGGGTTTTCAGGAAACTGATTGAGACCAAAGATTTGACCTTGGAAGCGGAGGCTATGATAGCCCAGACAATTATCTCAGGGGAGGAAGAGACTAGAATGATTTATGGCAAAAATCTTGGCTCAAATGCGGCAAACGACCAGAGAGTCAACATTGTTAACATGGCACACAGTTCTCTAGGCAGACAAGGGCAATCGGACATGCCCCAGCATGTAGTCGAACCCAAAGGGAGAATTCAACAGAGACAATGGCTAGCTGAATGGCAATTCATGCCATCGCAATGGACAATGCGGCCAGTAATGGGGCCATCAAAACCTGTTAATGGTGCGTTTAAGGACAGTTACAGAGACAGTCAGAGACGATTGACTGGTAATGGACCTTTTGTTTCCAACAACAGGGCCTCCAGCTCATGCTGGAGATGTGGAGGCAAACACCTAGCCAGAGCTTGCAGGTATCAGCAATATACCTGCAGAAACTGCAACGTCAGCGGTCACTTGGCAGGTACGTGCAGGAAGCCTGCAACCAGGTTGATGTACGAGGAGGACGGGCTCGATGTAAGCCCTACGAGGCCAAATGAATACTGGGGGAAATCGTTGGAAGCTGAAGTTCAGCGAGTTCATGTGGAGCACATATACAGTTCATATACCAGGGTGCCACCGATAATGATGAAAGTGCTCCTCAATGGCATCCCAGTATTAATGGAGCTAGACACAGGGGCCAGCCAGTCCCTGATGAGTATCAAACAGTTCGAAAGGTTGTGGGTGTCCAAGGCCAGGAGGCCAAAATTATTGCCAATTGACGCACAGCTACGGACATATAGGCCCCAAGTTTCGACATGATTTGCTCCTGATTTTTAGGAACAACTGGTGTAGAACGGAGTATCTTAGAAATCGGAATTCTTGCCATTTAGTTTGCTCCAGTTCTAGTCAGTTAGAACAGTTTCACTTTGGAACAGAATTTTTTTTTCAAAAGAGGGCGTGTCCACCCACTTACGCCTGTTTTCAAAGTTTCGTCAGTGAAAACTTACTCCAAACTAACTTAGAATGGAGTAAGTGAAGATTTTTGTACGCTCGAAAAAACCTTGTCTACACTTTAGAAAATCAGGCGCAGGTTACAAATCAGGCATAGGGAATGGTGGGGGGGGCTTTAAAGGGAAGTTTACAAACATTAAACAAAATAAAGAGCCATAATCAATAATAAATGATAAATACATCAATAAATCAACCAATAAATCAATCAAAAAAAATTAATAAGAAATAATTTTTTTTTTTAATCAATAAATAAAACATTTTCTACTTACTGACTGCAGCACCGGGAGCCCTCCAACAGCGTGCTGGGATGCCCCCCCCCACCCCCCAGTGTGTCTCTGTCGTGTCTCTATCTCTCTGTCTATCTGTGTGTGTCTCTCATTCTCTGTCTGTCAGTGTCTGTGTTTCTGACAGCGAGGGGAGGGGGAGGAGGGGGTTAGAGGGAGAGAGGGGGAGAGCAGAGGGAGGGAAGGGGGAGGGATGGGGGGAGAAGGGGAAGGGGGGAGAAGGGGATAAAGGAGATGAGGGGAAGGATATGGGGGGGGGAGGAGATGGGGGGTGGAGAAAGGAGATAGCGGGGGGGAGAAAGGAGATGGCGGGGGGGGAGAAAGGAGATGGGGGGGGAGAAAGGAGATGGGGGGGGGGAGAAAGGAGAAGGGGGAGGGAGGCTGAACGGGCCGGGCCCGAGACTTCGGGCAGGGACCGTCCCCAGCACCAGATTTACAGGTAGGTGGCGTTGGGTCGGGTCGGGGGGAGCGCGGGTCGGGGGAAGGGAGGGAGAGGGAGGTCGGTTCGGTTCGGGGGAGGGAGGTCAGGTCGGATCCAGTCCGGGGTGGGGGGCGGGGGAAGCGGGAGTCGGGTCGGTGTCGGGGTTGGGGTCGGGTCCGGTCCAGGGGCGGGGAGCAGGAGTCGGGTCGAGTCCAGTCCGGGGGCGGGGGTGGGGTAAGTGGGAGTCAGGTCGGTGTCGGGTCCGGTCCGGGGGCGGAGGGGGGGAAGCAGGAGTCGGGTCGATGTCGGTGTCGGGTCCGGTCCGGAGGCGGGGGGTGGGGGGAAGCGGGAGTCGGGTCGGTGTCGGGTCCGGGGGCGGGGGGGGGGGGGGGAGGGGAGAAGCGGGAGTCGGGTCGGGGGCTGGGGCGGGGGGGCGGGGGAGCGGGAGTCGGGTTGGTGTTGGGTCCGGTCTGGGGTGCGGGGGGGGAGCGGGAGTCGGGTCGGGTCCGGTCCGGAGGCGGGAAGCGGGAGTCGAGTCGGGTCGGGAAGAAGCAGGAGCTGGCCGTGGGAGGAGCCTTATTCACGCAGCCCCAGTGAGGCCATTCGGCCAGGGCTAGGGGCTGCGTGCTTCGGCCCCTCCCACACAGTTTCGGGCGCCTGGAGCTACTGCACTTGCGTGCCCACTGTAGCGCGCATGTGCAGAGGTCCCGGCACTGTTTTCGCCGCAGGGACCTCGCTCCGCCCCCTACAGCTCCTGCTGCGCTGCGCCGAGGGCCAGAGGACCTGCAGGGAGGTGGAGAATCTGGAGGGTTTTTTTAGGCGCACTTTGTGGCGCGAAAAACGGGCATCCAGGTCGGGACTGCGCCGTTCTCGGCGCGGCTCGAAACTTGGGCCCAATGAGGGGGCTCGACGAGGTGGATGCAGGGAGGATATTTCCACTCATGAGGGAAACTAAAACTAGGGGGCATAGTCTCAGAATACGGGGCCACCCATTTAAAACTGAGATGAGGAAAAATTTATTTTCTCAGAGGGTTGTAAATCTATGGAATTTTCTACCCCAGAGAGCTGTGGAGACTGGGTCATTGAATATTTTTAAGGCGGAGATAAGACCGATTTTTGAGCAATAAGGCAGTAAAGGGTTATGGGGAGTGGGCAGGGAAGTGGAGCTGAGTCCATCGTCAGATCAGCCATGATCTTATTGAAGGCGGAGCAGGCTTGAGGTGCCAAATGGCCTACTCTTGCTCCTATTTCTTTTGTCCTTATTAAAATCACCCATGATTATTGCCATACCGTTCTTACAAACCTCCATTATTTCTTGATTCATACTCTACCTTACAATGTAGTTACTGTTAGGGGGCCAATGGGCAAAAATTTGACCCTCCGGTTAAAACGCGCACTTGCCTGAGGTGCTCCGACTTTGTACTCCAAAAATGGCACCGAAAATTTACTTCGGTATTCTCCCCGGTCCGTGGAACGTCGTATGCCTTAACGTGGCTTGGCAAAAGCGCTAGAGTGTTCGTGCATACGCAATACCTCATCGCCCCCAGAATCTGTGAGTGCGCTCTGCAGGGTGTGTGGGTGGGGCCGAAGCGCGCTGCCCCTATCCCTGGCCGAATAGGCTCCCTCATCGGCGGCTCGCTGTCTTTTCCAGCCACACCTGTAACAGGAGGTCTGAGAGAACCAGAACCCCAGCAGGTTGTCAGGGAAACCCTGCAACTCGTTAGTATGCTGATGTTTTCCACAAGGGAATCAGTTTAGAAGAAGTAGATAGGGTTAGGTTAGGTGTCCAATGTCTGAAACAAATGGGAAGCATTGAGACAAATCATGCTGGCAATATTCACAAGGCCACACAATGGATGGAGTAAGTGCACTGCACTTGGTCTGTACATTGTGCTGAGTATTTATATGCCATTGGTTAGAATAAAGTAGGAGCCAGCAAAAAAATTGCTATTGAAGGTACTGTGTAGGAGTCGTTTGGTCAAGGTTACTTTGTTTTTATTTGTTATTGATTGATTGATTGCTTATTACTTTGGCCTTGGTGCTTTAGGTGTAGGGTTCCTTCTCTATTTTATTTGTTAATTAGTTGCTTATTACTTTTTGTGCTTTGTTTAGTGCTTTTTAAGTCTTGGTGCTCGGTGCAGGTCCTCTCAGCTTCCTTGTATTTTTTATTTGTTAATGAATACTTATTTTTGTGCTTTGTTTAGTGTTTGGTGCTTTAGAATGTACTTACCTGCGCTGATTTCTTAACTCTCCGCAAGGGTTTTCTGTGCGGGCCACATACGCTGGCCTAAGTTAGTTTGGAGCAACTATTAGCTATCCAAATTGGCTTAAATGGCCAAAACAGGTTTAAGTGGCTGGTAACGCCCCCTTTTGAAAAAAAAACTTTAAAAAATCCTAACTAACTCACTTACATTGGTGCAAATTAAATGGGCAGAATTGCGATTTTTAAGATACTCAAAAAAAATCAAGTTGCTCCAAAAATATGGAGCAACCCCTGGGCAAATGTGGGCCCTATAAGATTACTCCCACCAGTGACTTCTTTCCCTTGCTGGGTTGACAATTGTGGCCTACCCATGTGCCTATGATGTGCACACGCACCCAAAGAGGTCTTTCAAATGCCGGTTCTTGGCATGCAATGCGCATGCGGCGAGAACTGGCTTTTCCGATCTGTGAAAATTTATTTTGACAGCTCCAACACATCCCCACAGGAATGACATCCACGGGGCAAAGATTGGGCTACTTGCCCAACCCTTGCCTAGTGAATGTCCTTCAAACTCTTACGCGTGGTAAAAGCAGGTAAAAGATGCGGCCTGCCCCACGGAGGTGCGATATGTTCCGAGGGGGATGGGGATGGATTGTCATGGGGGGAGGGGAAGTGGCCTGTCCCTGGGAAGAGGGAGGTGCAGCCCATCCTGGGGGTGTGGCCTGTCCCTGCGGAGAGGTGTGGCCTCAAAGGGGTGTAGCTTGTCCTGGGGCAGGCATGTGGCCTATCCTGAGGGTGTGTCCTGTCCAGGGCGAGCGCCTGTCCCTGGGAGGGTGAGGGGCCTGTCCCTGGAGGTGTGGCCTGGAACTGGTGAGAGGCGTGGCCTGTCCTGGGGAGGGTGAGGGGCCTGACGCTGGGGAGAGGTGTAGCCTGTCCAGGGGGTACGGCCTGTCCCAGGGGGTGTGGCCTGTCCATGCAGAGTGGGCGTGGCTTCTCCCAGGGGTTGTGGCCTGGTACTTGGGAGGGGCCTGTCCCTGGGTAGTGGGTGGGACCTGTCCCAGGGGGTGTGGCCTTTCCCTGGGTAGTGGGCAGGGCCTGTCCCAGGGGGTGTGGCTTGTCCATGGGGGAGTGGTTGGGGCCTGTCCCAGTGGGTGTGGCCTGTCCCTTGGGAGTGGGCGGGGCCTGTCCCAGGGCTGTGGCCTGTTTCTGGGGGAGTGGGCGGGGCCTGTCCCAGGGGGTGTGGTCTGTCCCTGGGGAATGGGTTGTGTCTGTCCCAGGGGGTGTGGCCTGTCCCTTGGGAGTGGGCGGGGCCTGTCCCAGGGCTGTGGCCTGTTTCTGGGGAGTGGGCGGGGCCTGTCCCTGGGGGAGTGGGCGGGGCCTGTCCCAGGGGATGGGGCCTGTCCTGGGGCGGGGCTGTGGGCACGCGGTATTTCCTGTCTCAGGTGAGCGTTCCGCTGTGTGAGTCACTTCCGCTGGGCTGGGCAGGTGAGGGCCGTAGTGCGAGCAGCGCCCGCTGAGACAGCTGGTGACCGAGGTAAAGTTGTGGAGCGGCGGCCGAGGGGAGCCGTAGCGCCAGTTTCGGGTCCGAGGATCGTCGGGGAACGATAGTGAAATAAGTTCAAGCAGCAATGGGTCAGGTGCTGAGTGGGCGGCTCGGGCCTGGAGCGCGTCAGCAGCTGATTACCAGGCAAATTCCTCCCGGACCAAAACTTCAGTGGGTGCAAAGTTCCTTTCTGCGACAAGGAACTGCATTTCACTGGAGATTGTGTCCATATGCGAACTGACTGCTGGTTTATTCTTGTATTTGATTTTAAAGAATCCTCCCCGAGGGTGGCAGAGTAGAATCTTTAATCTGTCCGGTTAATGTCACTTTCTGTCTTGGGCCAGCGAGACTGGAAAAGCTGGGCGTTATTTGGAGTGTCTCAAACCTTCGCCTAATCTCAAATTTAAAGCTTAGCTGAGTTTGGTGAGTTTTTGACTATTGCTGTCATGGTGATTGCCGTCTTTGTTGATTTGGGCAAATAAAATATTAAATGTTAGAAGCAACTTATGTAATATAATTATCCAATATTCAACAGGTTATATCGACTTTTAGATTTTCCATCCATTCTCGTTAATGAGGTTCTGAAATTATAGGACCATTGTCTTTATAGCAAAGTTTTGGGAAACTTATTTTGTTACAAAAGCAGAACACTGAAATAAACATGAAGATGCTTCTAATAATTGAAGTTATTTGTGAACAATGTCAGTGACAAAACAAATTGATGGATGGTTGAACCAAAAACAAAAAATTAGAGACACTCAGCAGGTTAGGTCTGTCGAGGGAACACAGATTAGTTGATTTAGTTGGAAACCCTTCCTCAGCTGAAAGATATTACAAATGGACAGCATTTCAAAAGAAAGAGCAAACTTTCATTTTATATAGGGCCTTTCACAACCTCCTGACATCTCAAAGCAGTTTACAGCAAATGAAGTACCTTTTGAACTGTTGTCATTGTTGTAATAGGAAAGGTAGTAGCCAATTTGTCCTGTTCTTCCATGGGAGCTTTTACGTCCAGGTGGGGGCAGCTGGGGCCTCGGCTTAATGTTGCCTCAAGAATGCACTCAACAAAATAAATAAAATTATCTGTCAAGTGCAAAGGTTGGAATGGGAAATGGTTAAAGTGATATGTGCAGAAGATAAAATAAATAAAAAATGATTTTCATGACATTGTAAGAAACTAAAGGGGATAGGCAAGTAGAATAGGAAGCATGCAAAACTGGCAAAGTGCAAAAGGCTCCAATGACCAGGAGTCTGGTGAAAGAGCAAAGTAATGCAGACCATCTGCCAGCAAGGGGTCCCCATGGTGGTGGATGATCACCTAATCTGTGTTTGGTCTCTCCAATGTAGAGGGGATTGCACTGTGAGCAGTAAATTAATATACTAGGTTGGAGGGAATACATGCCAATTGCTATTTCACCTGGAAGGAATGTTTGGTGCCCTGTGGAAGGTGGTGAATGGTGGTTGTTGCATCTCTTGTGCTTACATGCAAAGGTGCTAGGGAAAGGAGGAGCAGATGTCTTTGGTGATGGGATCACATTGGAAATGACAAGATTCTGTTCCAAATCCTGAGGCTGGATGGGGTTGGGAGGTGAGGATTGGGGGCAGGGGAGACTTTGTTCTGAGTGGGGAGAGAAAAGGTGAGGGTAGGAAATAGAACCGACTCTGTTGAAGTTATGGTGGAGGGGAATCATCGGCTGAGGAAAAAGGAGTCAATTTTGGAAGCTCTGGTGTAGAAGTTAGCATCATCAGAGCAGTTGTGACAGATGAGGACTCTAGTTTATGAAGTGCTGAAACTGCGACCCTGTAGGATGAGTTAGCTTCACAGCGAGTGTGCCTCTTTGCCGAAGGCCCGTACAGCTGGATTAAAGATTTGGCAATTAGTACACCTGGAACATAGCATTGGGCTTGGATATCAAGGTGATTGTTTGACATGATCTGTGCAGATCCTTCCACCATGCTGATAGCAGATGCTGGTTATATATTCATAATCAGAAAACTCTTTGACTTGGGATGACTGCGGCATTATCTTGAGCTTTCGATGAGGACACACTCTTACATCTAGGGCTCAGTACCTTCTATTAATGTTGTAGAGAGGTAGGCAGCTGCTGCTGAAGCTCTGTACCTCCATCTGTTTGAACCAGCATTGAATGGGAATTGGTGTTTCTAAATACTGTGGTCAGGAAGATGGTATTCACACATCTTATGAGTTGTGCCACTCACCATATTGCCCTTCAGGAACTCAGAGTACCTGCTGCCCACTAAGCAAGAACTCAAACCTGTGCTTGTTAATTCTGTAATGCCCAACTGTGGGGGGAGGGGGGAGAGAGGTAAACAGTCTTTTTGGGGTCAAGGTGGCTCCAAGTTGACAGTGGAAGCTTGGAACAGAGAACCATATGTGGCTGACTTGGTAATCCGATAATTGAACCAGGCAAATGTGCGTTACTCCAGGGCACTGTCGATAATTGACCGACCAGCCAGCCTAGCTCACAAATGAAACCTGAAGGAGAACATCTGTAAATTGGGGCAGAAATTCTTCAGTTGGCTCCAGCTATCCCTGCAAGCTTAAGCCGCAATGAGAAGGATTGTCCTAGCTGAACAAAGGTGCGAAAAGGAGCGCTTGTATGCTGTGTGGTTTTAGCTGGTCAAGCTCCAACAGTATCTCTGCACATGTGGCTCTGCCAGTTGTATTTAAGCTTTTTGGATTTGTGTAAATTGGATGTGACCCTATGAAAAGAAAGTGAGCATTCCATGTTGAGCAAACAGAAGCCTTGAAGATCTCTAGATTTCTCAGTAGCTTGATTTGGATAGTCTTGAATATAATAAGCAGCCTCTGTATGCATCAGACAGAAAGCTGAACAAGGAGAAATGTAAAAATTCCCAATATCCATAGTCTCTTTCTTCAGGTCATGTGCCTAAGTATTAGTTCCAGGTATCAATTTAGTCATCCTTTGGTGTACCCTCATCAAAGCCCCACTGTAGTGTGGTGACCAGAACTGCATGTAGTAGATGCTGTGTAGAAAAGCATCATCATTGTTGAATTAGAAACTAATTTGAGTTTGATGTCATTTTTTGTATTTCTTGTCAGTAATATCTCTCACTATTATAGATTCCTTGGAAAAAGACTAAACAATCGAAGATACAATCATGCCAGAAAATCCTGTTACAGGTACTGTCTTAGTCCATTACCGAGTCTTTTTTTTAAACAGCTAAAATGTCTACTATCTATAACCTGTAATAGTATTTAAAAATTCCTGCGACTTCCTGTTTGTCACCTTTTTCTTTTTGCCACTATTGAACATATAAACATACATAATTAACGGGCAGGAAAAGACCAACTGGCCCATCAAGCCTGCCGCACACCATGATGGTCGAAGCATCATAACTAAACAGTTCCCCCTGGGAGAGGCAAAAAAAGCAGGGCCATAAGGGGATAATACTCTGGAAAAAAAATTTTCCGATTCCCTTGGGCAACTAAAACCAATCCAGGTGATCACATGGACCAAGTGTTATCTATTAAGGCACTTGCTTTATGTGATGCGATCACGGCCCCAGTCAAGAACTGGTCCAGTTCCCTCTTGAAGACATGCAGAGAGTCAGAACACACTACATGATTGAGTCATGCATTTGTGAAACTTGATGCCTGTCTCACTTGTTAATGCCTAGGGAAAAAACTATCGAACAGTAATGCCTGCTATTACTACTATTCATAGGTAATATCATCATGTCTCCTATTTAGTTGGTTCACTAGTGCTGACCTTCTGGGACAAGTTGCCCAAGTGTGCCCACCATGTTCTTTTTTCAACTTATGTTTTTTCTGTTTCCAAAGTCTGGTAAATTAGCATAATTTTTAATTTAGTAGATTTTTAATTGAATATAACTTCCATCCCTCCAGCTCTTTTTGCCCTTCCCCAATTTCTGCTGGACCCTGCCCTTGCTTTGGCCTGTTGGCTCTGGATTTTCTTTCCTTCCCCTTTTTCCCTGGGGTCTGTTTCTGATTCTGGGCCCACCTCCTGCCCTTCTGGCTCATCTAATTGCACTTCTGATTTACTGGCTCTCTTTAAAAACAAAAATAATCTCCAGCTCCACTATTTGTGCTGTTCTGACTTGATCTGCTGCCAAATCTGCCTCTGCCCAGTCTTGCAACCAACTGGTCTCCCTGCTGCTTTGCATTTGGCCTCCAAGCACTTGACCTATTTTCAGCCACCATAACACTGCTGCCTCGTCTGCCCTGCCAGTTGGCCTAATTCCACTGCCTGTTTTTCCCCACCAGACCCTTCAAAAAAAAAGTCTTATTCTTTAATGTGAAATTATTTCTAAGCAAGTTTTATTTGTAATTGTTGCTCCACTGTTAAATTATTATTTCCAGCTGCTCCTAAATTGGGTGGGGGTTAGAGGGAGGGAAGGAAGGAAGGAAGGAAGGAAGGAAACGGCATCATGGAGTAGGCAAGGATAGAGGCTTGCAAATGAGAAAGGTGCAGGGACATAATGAGAACGATGGGGTGATAAGAAGGTGCAGTGTCAATTGGATAGTGAGAAGCAAAAGTAATAGGGGATATGATCAGAGTTTAGGAATAGACATGAATCAAGAGGGTTGTAGTGAAGTGGGAGTGGATGGGAAGAGAGCCATTGAGACCTACAAGCTGCATTTTCTCCATATCCACCACTGAAAAAGGAAACCGTAGCAATTCTTCCCCCTCCAGATACCCACCATTCCCCACAGAGAGAGAGAGAAATATGCAGAGATGAGCAGTTCTGTCAAACCCCAGGTTCATCCTCCCTAGCTAATCAAAGGACTTGCCAAAATTCAGCAGTCCCACTGCAGTACAGTCAAACTCCAGGGCCATTCCCCAGTGCGAACAAGGTACAGGACTGCTCTGTCAGCTAAACCCCATTTCCACTCTCCAGTATTGCTAACTGCAAGATATATAACTTCAGAAAAACATAGGTAAAGGAAATATATGTAAAATAAAGCCAGTCCTGGCGGCAGGTTTCAAGGCCTGGGAGGATAGGAGCACAAGATACCATTGCTTCTGACTTACTGTGAGCAATGCTACAGGAGATTTGCTAATTATATAGTAACATTCTTGCATCAGGCACACATTCTTCAGGCTGAATGGTATGTGGGCAGATGTCTGCAGGAAAAAAAAAATCATGATTCAATCTTCCTAGCTCCCAATTTAAAAAAAAAAAAAATAGTTTTTGCACAGAATGCGCTGAGCAGTCTCAAACTTATTTACAATTCCTTTTGGTGATCACTAATGGATCTTCTGTGGCATTGTCACAGGTAGGGCCATTAAAGTCACTGCTGTAACTTGGCAAATTCAGGTCAATTGTAGCTGCTTAGGTCAATCAGGGGGCGGTTATATTGGGTTGTAAATTTTATGCTTCATGCCAATGATCTTCTTTTTCTGGGGGTTTTTTTGAATGCGTTTGTGTGCTTGATGAAAATCTCTGATTATGGCAAGACAGCTGCTGTTTTATGGTATCTAAATAAAATATATTCTAATTCTCCCATGACCTCAACTTCACTAATGGATGCTAACTACCTATCCCAAAACAATCCTTGAATCGTAGGAGCATATTTTAGAAAGTATAGTATCATGATTTTGAGTTCTAACGATAGTTTCTCAGGTTCAGTATCACAGCCATATCCATAACCCTATGATCCAGAGTGTAGATTTCCTTCCTAATATCGAGGCACATTGCAGTGAGACCCAAGGACCGTACTGTCCACTAATTAAAGGATATATCATGTGCAGACCCATAGTTCTCATCTGCTCAAAAAGCTGACTGAATATATACCTTATCAGATTGAGATTTGGGCCCAAAGCAACAGTCTGTTTATTTAAATAAATGAACAGTATACAGTATAAAAGTGAGTAACAAACAATGCTATTTTCCTTGACATAAAATAATAAACAGACAACTCACTTTCTCATAGACTTTGTGGTATGAAATGTGCTGCTGTTTCAAAACTAGTCCTGCTTCTCTGTTGATCAGCACAATCTTAAAAACACACTCTTCGACTGGCTGAAAAGTAGGCTGTCCACATGACCCCCATGCCTAGAAAATGTGATTAAAAAATACCTTTAATGATACGCAGGTGTGACCAAGTTGTGGCACAGGAAGTGACTAAAGGGAAGTACGTGTTAGACACAAAACATTCCTTAATAATTCCAGCAGATACCCCATGACTTTACCCACAATGAGTTGAAGGATATGGTGTTTTAAAGCAATTGGGGGGGTGGGGCAGTTATCAACAAAGCGTAACAGGGAAAGCATGATGGGGAAAGTGTGACGTAGGAAGTCCGCATTACATGCAAGATTTTGAATATATTGTCGTGAATGTCCTGTGGTATTGCTTTTAGAAAATTGCATTATGCTTTATTTCACTTTGGATGTTAAATATATTTATTTTAATTTCATTCCAATTCTTGCATTATGCCATTACATTTTCATCCCTAACTTAGTGCTCTCAATCCAAAACGCCTTCAAATCTGCTCCACTGCAGTCCCTCTGGTCCAATGAGGCCACAATCTCACCCTCCCTTGCTTCTACACTCTAGCTCTAGCCCCCACCCTTCAAGTCTCCCATCCCAACACATCTAAATACGACCACACCACATATACCCCCTTCACTGCAACAGTATAATCTATGACTTGATGTGAACAATGCCACTAGAATATGTGCTATAACATGTTTTACATAGTTGCAATTAATGAATGCTAATTTTTTCTTTGAATTTTTCAATGTATAGTCAATAAACAGCAGGTTTTACAAGCACTGGCTCGCTTGCAGTTGCGATTACGTGAGAAAGGGGATTCATCTCAACATGAAAAACTAAATATTTTACGTGACACAATTGAAAGCCCCCTGTTTAATCAAATACTAACCCTTCAACATTCCATCAAACAGCTGAAGGAACAGGCAAGTGTTTAACATGTTATTACGCTATATTGTGTGTCTATGATTCTATCTTTGTGTGTTCTGCTTGAAAATACATTGCATTCTGAGATTAGTAATGCTTGATCTAACTTGTAAAGTTGTACAGGTACTTTATTTAGTTCTAATTCAAAAAACAAATTCATGTATATGTATTCTATTTAGACTGGCTGCTTTCAGCCATGCCGTAACAAATTTAAAGTGAGCACAATATAGACCAGGCAAAACCTCCCATAATTTTTTTAATTTTTTTTACAGTTTTATGATTTGGAACAGAACAGATCACATTGTGAATTAAAAACTTTCTTTAGGGAGCAACAATTTAATTACTGAATTTAGATGCAGTCTTCTGAGCAGCTTGTTAGTGAATCTTAAAATTCAAATGATGCAAGATTGTAAAAGTATAACTTATTATCTGTCTGTCAATAGCTGAACCGTATGTCCACAAATTCATCTCCTAACTTTGAATTTTCACAAACGGGACTCTTGGTGTTCAATCCAGAACATTCTGTTAATAATCCATATTTGACTGAAGATGCAAAAGTGTTTCCAGATACTCCAATTTATGACCAACCAAGATTGTTACAAACGCCTGAAAGAAC
The DNA here is from genome assembly GCF_044704955.1 of Pristiophorus japonicus. NCBI lineage: Eukaryota > Metazoa > Chordata > Chondrichthyes > Pristiophoridae > Pristiophorus > Pristiophorus japonicus. Next base: position 72,754,256 of record NC_091984.1, on the reverse strand, counting down.
ACACGATGAGTTTGATGATATTATTCAAATTATAGCTCAGGTTAGTGTTTCTATTTAACATGTTACAATAAACAGTTATTTTGCAAATAAACAGGTACCATTTGGGTAAAATTATTATTGTCACTTTGGCTACTATGGGACTTTGAAGTGTGCAAATTTCTAGTGGACCGTAGCAAAGAAGCCATGGAATTTGATTGCTAAAATATATTTATTTTGAAACGAACATGTTTTAACTGTCCTATTTTGGAGAGTCCTGAGTAAGAGTATTTAGTCGAATCATTTTACCTTTTTAACAACTCTACTAGGCACAATACTTGCCGATTTGCTAACTTAATCACTCTTTATTGTACAGTTTCGATGCAATTTTTCTGAAATTCTGCATTATATTATGTTAATTATTGTTAGGGATATTTTTCTTTTGTCCCCATACATTGTAATTGTGCTGCATCTGATTGGTAAGATCTGGTTTTGTTTAAAATTATGTTTGGCTAATTGGATATTTATGTACCACAACTATAATTTAATATTTGCCTTTTATTAATTCACCTTTTAAACAAATTCCTCAGGGAAGACAAGTAGAATATATTGAATTGAACAAGCCAGCAATGGGGGGCCTGGGATTCAGTGTGGTCGGTCTTAAAAATGACAATATGGGCGAACTTGGTATCTTTATACGGGAAATACAAAAAGAAAGTATAGCAGACAGGTAAGATTATGTTTTAACCATATCCATTTAATACTGGTATTTTTGAAACTTGGATTAAAAAATAATAATTCTTGTGTTTTAACAAATCTACATTAAGCAGTCTCAATTTTTTTCATTTTTTCTTTTTCAAAAAATTATCCAATGCAGCTTAATTTTATTTTAGAGATCCTAGTATACTGTGTAAACTTTTTCTCTCGTAAAAATCACTTCCTTTTGCAACATTGAGCATATAGTTCGAATAGGGCCGTCATTTGCTGTAGACGTGAATCTAATGGCATCTGGTGTTGGTTAGACATGCCTTATTCATTTCATCACAACGATATTTTGTGCTAGAAGTGAGAGCTGATAACGTCGCAGCGAGGGATTCCAGGCATCTGGAACCTGAGTGAACAGGCCAAATAACTGTGTATATCCTTAACTAATCAGATTGAAGGATTGTGAAATGAACAGCACAAGGACTGACAAGGAAGTGTAAATTAGAGTGGGTGAATTCAATGTCCAATCATACAGAAAGAGAAATAGAGAGGGAAAGAAAGATTTGATTGAGAGAGAAAAAAAGAGACAGAAAGGAAAAGTAAAGGCTCCTTACATCACTTCAGACAGCTCTAATTTTCTGTGCCGAGATGTATTTGTATCTAACATGCAAGTACAGTAACTTCACACTGCTCAATGCATTTCAGTGGTGAGCCAGACAGCGAGATGCCGTTTTACAAAGCTAACGGCATCTCAGACAGCAGCTTTCGGATTTTCGTGTTTAATTGGGCATCTGCCCTCGCGTGAAGTTGCTGCAACATTTGCACATAAAGAACAGCAAGTGCTATTATCCTCATCTTATTTTGACAGCAAATATATTTTGACAGCATATATTGATTGAATATATTTTTAAGGTGGAGATGGACAGATTTTTGAATGATAAGGGAGTCCAGGGTTATTGGGAGTGGGCAGGAAGTGGAGTCGAGGCCAAGATCAGATCAACCATGATCTTGTTGAATGGCGGAGCAGGCTCGAGGGGCCAAATGGCCACCTCCTGCTCCTATTTCTTATGTTCTTATGTAAATTATGGGCCATTGTATTTTATGATTAAACATCAAACATGGAATACACCGTGCATTAATTTAGGAAATTAGTACAAAGCTTAACATAACACTTTTGGGGGCATCCGAAACAGAAGAGGACGCTCCATAGATCCTCACGGTTGACAGTGTCAAAGGCCTTTGTAAGATTGAAAAAGGCCATGTATAAGGGCTGGCGCTGCTCTCTGCATTTTTCCTGCAACTGTCGTGCTGCAAAGATCATGTCTGTTGCGCCCCATCGGGGACGAAATCCGCATGAGATTCCGGGAGGAGCTCCTCGGCCACAGGGAGAAGACGATTGAGGAGAACTCTAGTGACAACTTTCCCAGTAGCTGATAGCAGTTGCATTCCACTGTAGTTGCCACAGTCGGACTTGTCCCCTTTTTTAAAAAGGTCACAATCACTTCATATCTCAGATCTCCCGGCATGCTCTCCTCCCTCCAGATGAGAAAGATGAGGTCATGTATCCGTGCCAACAGCACCTCTCCGCCATATTTGAGTGCCTCAGCAGGGATTCCATCCGCACCCATAACCTTGTTATTCTTGAGCTGTTTCATGGCTTTGCCTACCTCATGCAACGTTGGAGCTTCACTGAGTTGGTGGCGGGTCGCGTGCTGCGGGATGGAGTCGAGAACACTCGAGTCAAAGGCAGAGTCTCGATTGAGGAGATCTTCAAAATGCTCCTTCCATCGGGTCCTGACAGCCTCGGTGTCCTTGATGAGTGTTTCCCCCGTTCTTGGCCAGGAATGGGGTGGGGCCTTGGGAGTTTAGACCGTAGGTGGCCTTGACTGCAACGAAGAATCCTCGCATATCGTTGTATCTCCTGTGCTTTCTCCATCCACCACCTGTTCTTTAGGTCCTGGATTTTTTGTTGGACCTGAGCCTTGAGCTGTCTGTAATGTTGTTTTGCAGCTCCCGAGTTGGGTTGTTGCTTGAGGCTCAGAAATGCTTTGCGCTTGCGATCTATTTGTTCTTCGATCTCCTGATCATTTTCATCAAACCAGTCCTGATGTTTTCTGGTTGAGTGACCAAGTGTCTCTTCACAGGCACTGGTTATAGAGGCCTGGAGGGCAGACCAAGCGCTATGGGCATTCAGCATCTCAGGGTCATCAAGACATGCCAAATTGGCTGTGAGGCACTGGCTGTATAGGGCTCTCTTAGCTGGGTCTCTAAACGCCCCGGCATTAACTTTTTTGCGGAACTGCTTCTGCTGTCCCCTCTGCTTGGGGGCAATGTTAATGTCCTCCTCCGTTTCGGATGCCCCCAAAAGTTTGTCAACATCCTCCGCCTGCTTCACAATGACATGCAGGACGTGATCTTTACCAACGGATCCATTACAGACCCAATCCACATCAGGACCGGGGTCAAACAGGGCTGCGTCATCGCTCCAACCCTCTTCTCAATCTTCCTCGCCGCCATGCTCCACCTCAAAATCAACAAGCTCCCTGCTGGAGTGGAACTAAACTGCAGAACCAGAGGGAAGCTGTTTAGCCTACGCCGTCTCCAAGCCAGGTCCAAGATTACCCCAACCTCTGTCGTTGAGCTGCAGTATGTGGACGACGCCTGCGTCTGTGCACATTCAGAGGCTGAACTCCAGGATATAGTCAATGTATTCACTGAGGCATATGAAAGCATAGGCCTTATGCTTAACATCAGTAAAACAAAGGTCCTCCACCAGCCTGTCGCCGCTGCTCAGCACTGCCCTCCAATCATCAAGATCCACGGCGCGGCCCTAGACAACGTGGACCATTTCCCATATCTCGGGAGCCTCATCAACAAAGGCAGACATTGATGCGGAGATTCAACATCGCCGCCAGTGCAGCCTTCGGCCATCTGAGGAAAAGTGTTTGAAGACCAGGCCTTCAAATCTACCACCAAGCTCATGGTCTACAGGGCTGTAGTAATACCCGCCCTCCTGTATGGATCTGAGGCATGGATGATGTATAGAAGGCACCTAATGTCACTGGAGATCTATCACCAACAATGTCTCCAAGATCCTGCAAATCCTCTGGGAGGCCAGGCGCACTAACATCAGTGTCCTCGACCAGGCTAACATCCCCAGTATTGAAGCACACTTGATCAGCTTCGCTGGGCAGGCCACATAGTTCGCATGCCAGATACGAGACTCCCTAAGCAAATGCTTTATGCGGAGCTCCTTCATGGTAAATGAGCCAAAGGAGGACAGCAGAAACGTTATAAGGAGACACTCCAAGCCTCCCTGGTAAAGTACATCATCACCATTGATACCTGGGAGACCCTGGCCGAAGACCGCCCGAGGTGGAGAAAGTACATCCGGGAGGGCGTCGAGCTCTTCGAGTCCCAACGCAACGAGCATGAAGAGGCCAAACGCAGGCAGCGGAAGGAGCGCGCGGCAAATCAGCCTCACCGACCCCTTCCCTCGATGAATGTCTGTGGCTCTCATATCGGACTGTTTAGCCATCAAATAACTCTCTTTGGGAGTGGAAGCAAGTCTTCAATTCCGAGGGACTGCCTATGATAACTTAACAATTGAACACTGTCATGGAGTGAAAGGTTGCAGCTTTGTATTTACAGTTTTCTATTTGATGATTTTCCCAATCTTTACTGTGGTTTTTTTCTAAAATGTGAATTTAATATGGGGACTGGTTTAGTACACTGCCCTTTCACCTCTTGGAGCTAGGTTTGAATCCAAGTGCGATGATGCGATTAGTCCCCTCTCTGTTTCAGATACTAAACCTCAGAGCAATTCACTATCTGCTGGAGTGAGGTTCTACAGCTTCATTGTCCCCTTTGTGGGCCTTCGAGGTTCAGTGTCACCTCAGGACCATAAATCACATAATTAATAGTGCCCTTATGACATGAAATACCATCTCTAAATGGCTGCATCAAGATGAATTAGTATTAATGGCGTAAATCCAGTAATTTCATGACCTGCAATTAATTTCAATGGGGAGGCTCACAGCAAGGTTGCAATTTTTTCGGTTTTGTCAAGGCCAATGGCGGAGCGGCGCAAATCGTCCAGTTATTTGTGGAGAGTCTGAACTCGTGCCTTATCTCTACTGCAAAATGCTGGAAATTTTACAAACTAATAATTAAGAGTGCTGTTAATTCACCATTATTTTTCCAGTTATTCCTGACCAGTGAAACAACAAAACTATGGAGTCTCACTCCAGCAGTTAGTGAATTGCTTGGAGGTTTAGTATCTTTTTAAGTGTCTTGGCAGCACTTTGTACCAGTCTTGCCATCCATATAACTGTTGGTGTTAGATGCCAATAATTTTCAGGATGCAAAGTTGTTTCCACACTCAAACGCAAATTAGATTTCGTTCAGAAAATAATTTTGGGATGCTGTTGCGTAATTTGAGGCATGCCATGGCAAGTGTAGCATGCTTGGGAGGGAAAAGGATGACTTGGGACCTATGGTTCACTGAGTTCCCCATCACTGGAGTTTTCCTCATGTCATTTTTGGGTCTGTTGCAGATTAATTGATGGAGATTGATTGCTATGATTATTCAATAACTCCATTATATTGTATCATGTAACTCCCAGGGTGGTGGTAGGTGAACTCGATGGTCCTTGGTCTCATTTTGTCTAGCAGTTCCAATGAAAGCAGTTCCACTGTCTTGACCATGATGGACAAGGCTACTGGCTCCATACTTCATGGGCCAAGAATGTTTGTACATTTCGCATAACTACCCTTCCGTTCACTCATTAATTTCTCAACGACCAATCCAACAATTCCTAAACACAACTGGGTTACAATGTCCTCTTCTTTTACAAACACAACTTTTCTGTTCTTTTCCTCTCCTGATCCGCACTCTTTCTTGGCCTCTCTTTATTTCTCTCTCTCTATCTAATTTGATTCTAATTCACCCTATTTCCTTCTTCGTCATTTGCTCTGTTTCTGTATCCTTTTCTTTTATTGGTTGAGGAGAATATACCATTGTGCATGATGTTCACGAGGCTCCAGACATTGATATTGTTTCAACGTTTCAGCAATTTGTGGTGAAAATAATGTACAATCCGATTGTTGAGGTAAAAAGTCTAATTAACGTTGCCTGCCTTGCGATGCGGTATTACAACAATTTCTGGCCCAATTTTAGGGTGCCTCAACTCATTTCTTAGTGACTATTAATCCAGGTCACAAGCAGCCCTTAATTGGGCATTAGACTGGTTCATGCAGAGGCCGCAAGGAGGGCTGCTGCATCTAATAGAAATGTTGCATTGTTGTAGTATGGGTGGTTCTGAGATTGGGGCACAATATTGGTGTCAAATAGGGGGTACTTTACATTAATTCATAAAATTCCTGTATTCCTAACCTGTTGGAAAAGTATTGGTCAGACAGAGGACTAAGATTTCTTGGTAGAGAAAAGACATTTCTTTGAAATACTCATCAACATCATAATATCTATCCAGTGGAACAAAGTATTTTTTTAAATTCTAGATTGAAGTGTAAAAATTGTAATTATCCTACAATGCAAAATATTTTAATTTGTCCCTAATAAAAAGTACTTCTCTCCATTTATGTGCTATAGCTCATATTTATTAATTGTAGCTGATTGAAATCTTCATTCATTGATATAAAATTGCACCGACGCAATCTTTTCCTTCCTCCTTCTCCAGTTCTGTAGCTTTCCTGTATCATCCTGTCCTCTAACTGGGTGAGTCACATGGTCTGATTTGTAGATTTCCGTGACATGATAGATGCGCCTTGGGACATTTTACTACATTAAAGGTGCAATATAAATGCAAGGTGTTCAGTGTTTTACTGTCGGGCACTATTTGTATCTTATGAATTGCTTTTAAAATGACTAAATTTAGTCAAGAAATACAAGTGACATTGAATGTCAATTGAAGCTGAGATTCACATTTGTAACTTTTTGGTTCAACCCTACCCTATTTGAGCTATCGGGCAACCTCATGAAATTGAAATTTGAAATCCTCCAAATTGTGAAGTCATTATTAAATAGTTTTCTTAATGAAAAGAAAATGCTGAAGTACAGTTTATTAAATAACCGAACATGGTAATCTTTTCTACACAGAATGCTAATTAAACTTTTTGGCGATTTTGTGCATAGGGATGGCAGGTTACAAGAACAAGACCAGATACTAGCCTTGAATCATATACCATTGGATGAGAACATTTCCCACCAAGAAGCCATTGCATTGCTTCAGCAAACCAAAGGAACTGTGCATTTGGTGGTTGCCAGAGGATCTCTTGATAGAGCTTCTACCAATCCAACAGAAATGCCAGATTTATCCTTTGCTTCACAATCCGTAAGTTCTGTTTTTTATAGATAAGGAATTAATGATTTAATAAATCTAGAGTTTTAAGAGTTTAGATTTTTAAGTTGTGTGGGACATTGAAGCCTATCTTTCTATATGTGTTGGTGCTGTTAAACATATTCTGTATCTAATCATTGCCTGCTGCTGGTTATTTTCAAAATGTAAGTTTTAGTGAATTATATCTTAACCTTCCTTCTGCAGAATGTGGTAAAATTTGGCTACACAAATGTAGAATTTTTGATTTTATTAATGGTATACTGTGAACATAGACCTGTTCGAACATGCAAGTAATCTTTTATTTCGAATTCTACCAAACTTGTGAAAAATTGGTGGTTTATTTTACCGAAAGCAAGTTCTAGGGAATTTTTATAATGCAAAGAAAATATTTACTGATTACATTGTAATTTTTTAATGCTTTCTTCACTAGTGTAACTCCAAGAAGAGAGATTACAAAACAAGATTGTACTCAAAACAAAATTCCTAATTGGCTCTTTGGCCAATCTACTTCAATCCTTAAGTGTAATGCTTAAATTTAATATCACATCTTGTCAATTTATTTAATTGCTTGAGTTAAATAACCACTTGTAAAATCTCTAAGAAAATTCTAACTAAACACGAGCACAATCTCTAGGGCATCAATCTAACATTATGTAATTATTGGACTACTATGCTTAATGCATTGAATTTTTATTGTAACCTGCTGCTTGTGATAAGGCCATGATTGTTTGATTTGATGTTTTCAACAGGTGATATTCCTACACTGAAGTAACTGCAGCATGTGTTATATAGAATTCAATCTGGCTACTTAAATTTGTGTTGTGTGATATGAGAAATTGAATGCTCAGCTTTGCCAATTATTTAATGAGTTTAATTGATTTGAATAATTACAAGGCAATGATGGAGATGCATAAATGTCATAAGGACAATGAGATAAAATGACAGCATTGAAATCACTGTAGGTATATAAACTTAGAAAAGTAACTTCTTTGTGGATGGTGAAGTGGGACTGGAATTTCAAACAGAAGTCACAGTTGGGATGAAAGTGGATATCTTAAAGTTGATATGCGACTGTCTTCTAAACATGATAATGGATTTAGAAATCTCTATTTCTGGTTTCTGCAATTCTCTACTAATTTTAGGTTACCAAACAATAGTGAGAACCTTATCAGAGATACGAGTTGACATACTGTGGTATTGCATATGGGAAGTTAAGACCAAGGGCAACATTCATGATGGACAGGATAATTGGGCCAAGGTGAGAGCAGTGGCAGGGGATGGAGGGAGGTGAATTGGGGGGAGGGGCCATCGGGAGAGATAATGGGAGGAGAGGGGTGCTGTTCAACACCTTTTAACGTAATAAAATGTTCAATGGAATTCATCTCTGCCTAGGAAATTCTCTTGGCGGATGGCGGGAGGGGAGGGGAGCGTTATGCCTGCAAAACTTGTGGGAAGGGCCTGGAAAGTTCAGCAAATAAATGAAGACTTGGAAATTGATCCTGGAGAGAGGGGCACAGAGACTGACAACCAGCCAAAAGGCTTCTGAAGTTATTTCAGGGTTGATCTCTAGGTAAGTGCAAGTGTGCAGAGGGTTATTTTTGGGCCATTGAATATGCAATCTGGTGCAATCTGAGATTGCAAGAGATTGTGTCGACCATGAAGCTTGGAAAGTTGCTTCAGTGGCTAGCATTCTACAACAATTTATTGGGCCATTGTGTTGGAACTCCATGCTGACTCCAAATCAAAACCCAGTATTCTTACTACTGAGTTACTGAGCCATCAACATTTCGTGAACAGTGAAGGTACAAAAGGGCTGTACCTCCATTTCTTTCTTTCTTCATATGTGAGCCTAGTATTAGCAAACTATTTGATCACAGCAAAGATCACCCTGCCCTAACTTAGTGTCCATATTTACTTCAGTAGGTATCACTGGATGTTGCAATCAGGGTAGTAACTTGGCTGATTATTGTTTTCTCTGTTCCTTTTGCTCAGACTGAGATCATGTCACCTAGCACAGAGCCTGAATTGAATCTCGACATGCCGCCTTTATGTGGCTCACTGGATGATCAGAAATTTCTTCCACTAAACAGTGGGAAGATGTAAGCCATTATTTAAGGTCCCTAATACAAACTCCATTCCCTAGTCACGAGTCCACCTCTCCCTGGCAACTGTCTGAGGCTGAAACAGACCATTCACAATCTTGGTGTCATATTTGACACTGAGATGAACTTCCAACCACACACCTGCTCCATCACCAAGATCCTTCCACCTTCGTAACATCGCTTGTCTCTGTCCCTGCTGAGTTCATCTACTGCTGAAACCCTCATCCGTGCCTCTCTTCTCCACTTGACTATTCCAATGCTGCCCTGGCTGGCCTCCCATCTTCCACCCTACATAAACTTGAGCTGATCCCAAAACTCTGCTGCCTGTATCCCAACTCGCACCAAGTCCCATCTATCTGTCACTCCTGTGCTCGCTGACCTACATTGGTTCTCGGTCCGGCAATGCCTCAATTTAAAAAAAAAAGTTATCCTTATTTTCAAATCCCTCCATGGCCTCACCCCTCTATCATTGTAGCCTCTTCCAGCCCGACAAGCTTTCGAGATATCTGTGCTCTTCCAATTCTGGCCTCTTGTGCATCCCCAATTTTAATCACTCCACGATTGGCGGCTGTTCTTCAGCTGCCTAGACCCTAAGCTCTCGAATTCCCTCCCGAAACCTCTCCCCCTCTCTTCCACTCCCCTTTTTAAGATGCTTCTTAAAACCTACCTTTGTCCAAGCTTTTGGTCATCTGTCCTAATATCTACTTATGTGGCTCAGTGTCAAATTTCTATCTGATAATTGCACCGTGAAGGGCCTTGGGATGTTCCCTACGTTAAAGGCGCTATATAAATGCAAGTTTTTATTTTTCCTACACCAGATTGTATTCCTCCACACCCTGTTGAGTTGAGAATCAATCCAATTCCCTTTTGAGTACATGAACTGAGCCAGAATGTATTGTATGAGTTTATGCTGTGTTGTGCAAGTTGATAACCAAATGCAAGAAGTTATATCTTGAATGGAATTTACAAATGTAATAAGCCAGAATTTAATCAAATTGTCTGATTCTCTCCAAATTTTGGGTTATATACCTTCCTTTGTTTACATTAGTAAACGAGTTCATTCAATTCTTCAGGATAACAGTTATTTATTAAACAAGGAAGGTCTTGCCAACAACAGTTTTTTTTTTTTGAAGCACTTTGGGTGGGGCAGTAAAGTTTGCACCCGGGAACAGTTTGTGCCTCAGTCAGCAAATTTCATCAGCTGGACCTTGAGTGTGAGGCGGAGCGCTAAGGGAGGCGTTCCACAGCTCTGTTGGAACGCTAGGCTGGATGAGCAAGTGAAAATTCTGAACTAAACAGCCGGCCTTGGAGCGCTCTGGGGGGGCGAAAAAAACCCGAAAAAAAAAAACGCACCAGATACATTCCCAATAAATAACTCGCCACCACAACATAAGTCGCAAAAAAAAATAAAATAAAAACAGGTCGACATTATTTACCTCACTGGCCGCTACAGCTTGGACCGCCAGCTTTCACAAGGCGCTCCCAGCAGGACGCTCATGGAGTGCTACGGATCGGGCGGCAGCCAAAAATAGAGCCGGTGTCCCAACCAGGGGTGGGCGATAATGCTCCACGCCCCATTGAAACCGGCACCGAATGTCCCAGCGGGGCGCTGGCTCCCGGCCAGGAAGTGGTTACCGCTGCCCCTCCAGGGTGCTAACTGGGGCAGCAGAAGACTGAAAATCCAGCCCCTAGTCTTTACAGTTTCGGTGCTCTTGAAGGATGATCTTTTGCATCCACTGGTGAGGTGCCAGACTAGAAATTATAGTAAAATTCGTATCTGACTCTCCAGGCAGGATTCATGTTTGAATATGATTTAAGACTTTCAGCTGGAACATTCTTGATTTGTATGGCTCAGTTACACATTGGGCAGTGCATTTATCCTTTGAGACATCAGGGGTGACCTGGTCTGCGATGCAGTACTGTGCTGGGACATGCTTCAGACTGTTATTCTTTGATTCATTCAAATTATGTAATTCTTACCATAAACATGTTTCCTTTTGTCAGTGTGCTGTGGCAGACAGTAATGAATGGCAGCCTCCTTTAACTTAATCACCTGATTAATCAGCAGTGAGACCTGGATTTCTTTACCAAAATGATTCAGTAAACTGTCAAAGCTATATTTAAATAAATGACAGGCATATCCTTGGACACAGCCTTGTGTAGTATCATAGGAATATTTCCGTTCCATTACTGTTTATTGTTGAGCCTTTGGATGACACGGGCGTTGCTTTTAGCATAAATAGAAACTGTAATTAAGATGTTTATATACACTCAATGTTTTCAGCAGTAAAGCAACTGTCCCCCAAAAAACTTATCTGGAAAAAATATGCTCGAGGACTCATGCATTATTTTAGTCATGTTGACCAATAAACGTGTCTTATATTTTGCTATAAAATAAATACTTGTTTTCCATCCATCCCAGATTCAATGGGGGCATGTCGAAGAAATTGAATTGGTCAGTGATGGATCAGGCTTGGGATTTGGAATTGTGGGAGGAAAGCCAACTGGAGTAATTGTGAAAACCGTCGTACCAGGAGGTCTAGCTGATCGGGTAACATTTTCCTTCGCATTATCACAGAAGTTTGAGTGCCTGATTTTTAGGACTTCAGACTGTGCTCAAAAATGAATATGTATAGTTAATGCCCTTCACAGAATAGGTCCTGAATTGTATTGTGGAGGCATGTGGATTATCTCCTGATAGAATTGTAATGCTTTAATTATCATTGTTTAATAACCTGTCGTTGGTAGAATTTCTTCATCAACTTAATGTTGCCATTGTGTTAAGATTTGAAAAGTGGAATTTTTTTCAGCCTATTTCTTAAATTTTACCAAATGAAAGAGCATGAAAGATTTCTTGTTACCAGTCTTTGGATTCCTATGTAACCAGTTACAGTTGAATAGTACTTGTAATCAGAAGAATTGTCAAAGCGTATGACTTTTTTTCAGTTTGAGAATGTTAATTGCCCTGTATAAATTACAAGTATAATATACATTGATGAATGGTAGGTTACTGGAACTGTTTCGAATTATGATAGATCTGGATCTGGAATTTGCGGACAGCGGCAAAGCTGTTAGTTCGCCGTTATTGCCCACCTCAACTTCCAGCCCCTGTTGTTTCTATATTGACATAACTAAACAGAAGTCACTTGAAAATGTCATTTTTATTTTTTAAAAGTACTTTATTTCCCCATTCTCCTCCTTGAGTTGACTTGTGCCGTGCAGCTTTTGTGTGCAAAAATGAGATCGAAGGCTTTGCATGCTGTTGCCAATGCTGCTTTGCATTTCCAGGAAGTCAGTCTGTGACTAATTTTTTTTTTTTCTCTCTTCCCTCCTTTCCTCTGGGGAAATGCCGAGCCTCACCTGAGTGTTTCCACAGGATATGGACATTAAATAGAGTCCATGTTTTCCCATAAATCCATCACTCCATGGCATGTGTATGCTTCCCATCTAGATTTTGGAGTTTTATTTTATTACCAATTATTTTGTTCCTTTCATTCTGTATTTTCTCATATTTGGATCCCTTTTGTGAATGTAATTCCCCTCTTTTCTACTGGGAGGGCATTTTCATTCTTGAATAAGGACAACCAGTGGCACATTGCATTGTACTGACACTCTTTGGGGAAATTGGGTACCAGGAAGACCATTCAAATGATTTTTTCTTTGTTGCTTTTATATCTCTAAATCCAATCTTTCTTTCCCTCTTTTATTTTGCTTTCTGCACCTGATTTAGATTGAATTTAATATTCTAACTGACACTTTCTGGTTCAGACTCTGTGCTGCTCATTAACGATTCTTCAATCTGATTAAGGAGATGCATTGTTGCTTGTCCTGTTCACACAGGTCCCAGATGCTCTTTAGAGGGCGCTGCATTTTTTGGTTCTCTAATTTACCGTATGTTCCAGTGCAAAATCCCATTGAAAGTCTGTGGGCAACTGTAACGTTGTTAGAAATAGGCACGTTGAAGGCTATCTCTGGTCACTTTAATAATCAGGATTGACTGTAAACCAATCTGGTGGGTATATTGTGTTTAATCAGAGTTTAAGACGGAATCTAACACATTAGTTTACGACTGTGACAAGTAGCTGATACCGATCGGATCGGACAAACGGCTGGTGCATGTGAGCAGTTCTCTGGCTTGTAGTCTCTTTCTCTTCAGTAAAGCACGGGATCGCTCAAAGCACATTCGACCCGCCCAACTTCTGTTACGCTCTCCCCTCACACCGTTTGTGTGGACAACCTTGAGGAGGCTACATTAATTCTCTTTTTATGGGTGGGCCTGACATGGGATATTGACAAGACCTTTTGACCTATTAAAACCTTAATACCCAATGAGGCTTCTCGTTCTTTCTTTTGATTCTTGTGTCATAGCCTGCCCTAAGGATGTCTCATGTTCTTGGCCACATGTTTGTCTTTGTTTATACTTTCCCAGGGTTGTTTGTTTTGAAATTCGTGTCTTATCTCTTTCGTTCCTATCCTGCCTTTTATCCCATGAGGCCAAACCAGAAAACTGCTCACTTGAGTGTTATCTCCTTTATGATGTAGAAAATTTTTATGTTGACTCTCTCAACTTTCATCCATTCTTTGTACAACAACAAGTTGTCTTTAAGATACATAAACAAAGTTGAAGTCTTAACTTGAAAACAACAGAAAATGATTGTCATAGTGCCGAATGCTATAACATCTCAGCAGGGTACCAAAATATTAACATTTCTAAGCATTGATTAGTGTCTGAGGAGACATTTTGTCTCCAGTTCAAAACAACAATTTAAACACAACTTTCTTTGCGTCACAATTTTAGTCGCATAACCATATACTTTTTGTACACCCCTGATTTCTAACAACGTTTGCTGCTGAGAAAATTCCAGCCCATTGTCTTCAGCTTTGGGTTGGGGAAGAGAAAAGTTAGCTAAGATTTTCAGTCCTGATATGTAATTGGAAGCTGTTACTTCAGGAGGTACGATTCTGAGGATGTAGGGCAAGGGCAGCATTAAGTTTGGCAGGACTGACTCCCATAGTTGAATACGACCTTGACATTCACTGTTCAGGCTCATGCATTAAGAACACTCAGTTGAGTGAAATACCAGAAGTCTGCTGCCACCTGTTGATGCTGCAATTCAGCATCAATCAGGCACTGCCATCAGGAAAAGAGGGTACATAAAAAGCCAGGAGTTCCTTTGATTCTGGAGCGGTCGCAGGTAGAAAATGTAACCCCGCTATTCAAAAAAGGAGGGAGAGGGTGAACAGGGAACTACAGGCCAGTTAGCCTGACATCAGTCATCGGGAAAATGCTGGAATCCATTATTAAGGAAATTGTAACAGGGCACTTGGAAAACCATATGATTTAAGCAGAGCCAAAATGGTTTTATGAAAGGGAAATAGTGTTTGACAAATTAATTAGTTTTTTGAGGATGTCACTAGCAGGGTAGATAAAGGAGAACCAGTGAATGTAGTATATTTGAATTTTCAAAAGGCATTTGATAAGGTACCACATAAGGTTGTTTAAGATAAGGGCTCATAGGATTGGTGGTAATATATTAGCATGGGTAGAGGTAGAGGATTGGTTAACGGACAGAAAATAGAGAGTAGGGATAAATTGGTCATTTTAGGTTGGCACGCTGTAACTAGTGTGGTTCTGCAAGGATCAATGCTTGGGCTAAAGCTATTTACAATCTATATTAATAACTTAGATGGGAAAGTAAGCTGTGAGGAGGACACAAAGAGCCTGTATGAGATATCGACTCGTTAAGTGAGTGGGCAATAAAGTGGCAGATGAAGTAAAATATGAGGAAATGTGACATTATTCACTTTGGTAGGAAGAATAGAAAAACAGAATATTTTTTAAATGGTGAGAAATTATTAAATTAGTGTTTGAGACACATACAGGAAACAAAGTTAGCAAGCAATTAGGAAGGCAAATGGCTTATTAACCTTTATTGCAAGGGGATTGGAGTACAAGAGTAAGGAAGTCTTGCTACAATTGTACAGGGCTTTGGTGAGACCATACCTGGAGCACTAAGCACAGTTTTGGTCTTAATGAGTAAGGATATACTTGCCTTGGAAACTGCGCAACAAAGGTTCACTGGATTGATTCCTGAAATGAGATGGTTGTCCTAAGAGGAGTGATTGAGTAGATTGGGCCTAAACTCTCGGAGTAGGTGATCATACACGATTCTGAGAGGGATTGACTGGGTAGATGCTGAGAGATTGTTTCCCTGGCTGGAGAGTCTAGAACTAGGGGGCATAGTCTCAGGATAAGTGGTCGGCCATTTAAGACTGATGAGGAGGAATTTCTTCACTCGGGGCTGTAACTCTTTGGAATTCTCTACCCCAAAGGGCTGTGGATGATGAATCATTGAGTATATTCAAGGCTAAGATAGATAGATTTTTGGTCTCTCGGGGAATCAAGTGATATGGAGATCGGGTGGGAAAGTGGAGTTGAGGTCAAAGATCAGCCATGATCTTAGTGAATGGCGGTGCAGGCTTGAGGGGCCATATGGCTTACTCCTGCTCCTAAATCTGATCTTGTGAATTTAATAATTGTATTGGTAAATTCTCAGAAGTATTTTGTTCTTTGTGGATCCTGTTTGAGAAGAAAAGAAACTGGAAATGAGAATTGTTTTAAAATAAATTAATTTCCAAAATTAGACATCAAGAATGTATTGTTTGAGAACCCAAATTAGTATTTTAAAAACCTTTTCCCTACATCAAATTATTCTCCATTACGTTTAAATTTCAATTCATGGTACTTTCAAATTGTCTGTACTTGGAATTTGAAGATTTTATTACATATCTGTAGGGTGGAAGGCTGAGGACAGGTGATCATATACTTCAGATTGGAGGCACTGATGTCCAAGGAATGGGAAGTGAACAGATTGCCCAGGTGTTGAGAAACTGTGGTAATCGAGTCCGAATGGTAGTGGCCAGAGATCCCGTTGAAAACGTTTCCTCCAAATCTTCAACAGTTCCTGCTATGATGCCTTTTCAGGATCATGTAAGTACCATTGCACTAGAATTGTGAAATTATTGTATGTTAAGATTTCTACTTTAATTTGTGAGTTTTATTTCCATCAAAGTGAGGAATGATCCTGCTAAAAGTTGGAACATTTTTCTTTGTTAGTTTATTAAAGAGGAGGGGAAGTCTTTCCATCAAGACCTCTTCAACTGAAACAAAAGTAATACCGAATTGGGATTTGAATTTGTGTTTCAATCTCTTTCTATTGATTCAAAATTTTGATTTTTATTGCAAAAAATGTTATTGGGGAACTAGCGTGAAGTTGTTCAAGGAGCTCAATTAACATCCCATTTGCAATCATCAGTCTGCAGTACATGTTAGTTCAGCTTCGTTATACTGTTAGGTTCAGTCAATACTCAAAAAGCTAATGTCTCCTAGTATTCTATTAACACTGTTAAAACAACACTTTCCAAGAAACAAAGTATATAGATGTTAAAGTTAATTATAATTCTGCATAGATATTTTTACTTGAACTGTGAATGAATGCCATTCTTGGGGAAGAGCAAAGTGATATCAATGCAAAGTGCTCTCTTATCCCCTTCTCGCCCCCAAAACATTATATTTCTATATTATATTAAAACAAATGTTCCCGTTGAGAAGTGATGATTCCAATTATACTTGTTGCAAAGCCGCTAGCTGAAGACCAGCCAATTTGAATTTTCTGGCCAGAACAGATCCCTTGATGTACTTATCCAGTGGATATGTCTTTAGCAAGTGGTGAATAGTTAAAAGTTTAATACTAGCTATGATTGCACTTTGGCTAAATTTGTTGCTCTGGCACTAACTGCTTATTCCTGTTTCGTGTAATGGCAACCAATGGGTAAGCTATTCAAGTGAATCTTTTATGACTAGGCGATCTACAATAGTACAGTGGTTTACAAAGTGTACTGCAACACATTTTCTTAACATTGTTTAAAGAGGGATACATCAATGGCATGGTTGTGCATTGTTGCACAGTTATTTAACCCGCGTCTGGGTTTAGGTTGCCTTGATGAAGGACTTGGAACAGATACAAAGGGGAATAGAATGTTCAGTATAAGAATTTGAGTTGGCCTCCTGCAGAGTTACTGCAAGTTGTAGTTGTGAGGTTTTGTTCGCAAACTCTTCTCCATTCTCTCTTATTTATTTGGTAACGTTGGATTCCCAGGCTCCTGTTGGATGATCAGTGAAGTCTGTTGCTATGGAGATGAAAGCATGTACAAGGCAGAGATATTTCCTTTGGGTTGAGGGTATGAGTGTCACTAGCTTCAATAGGAAGTGTCTCCCATTGTGGAGAAGCTGACTCAACTCAGCTAGTTGTTTGTGTGAGACTTGGAATCCACTTATAACAAGTGACCCTGGGAGTTCTTTATTTTGTCAGATTGAGGAGTCCTGGTAGGATCTTTGAGTGCTTGGGGATACTGAAGACTTTGTTGCATATTTCCCTTTTATCAATGGCGTTTAATTAATGCTGCTCACATAGGTTATCTGGGTAGTCAGGTTTGTTTTGGTGGATGTGGGTCTCAAGTTTATTTGTATGGTGTTTCACCCAGGTGTTTGCATCATTGAGTTCATGGACTTTGTTTGCAGGGGCCCAAATTTCCCCATGGGAGTTGCATTGTTTTTTTTGGTGTAACTTAATTTTTCTGGTGTATCTCTTTAGTTGCAAATATGGCCATTTAATTTGCACCATTGTAAGTGAGTTAGTTAGGTTTTTTGTTAGGTCAGTTTTTTTTTCAAAAGGGGTAGTTCCCAGCCACTATTTATGCCAATTTGTCCAGAAAAAAGTTGTACTAAACTAATTTAGGGCAGCGTATGTGTCCACTTTTGTCCGCACAGAAAGACCTTGCGTACAGTTAAGGAATCGGTGCAAGTAACTACATTTATAGCACCACCAAGCACCAAACAAAGCACAAAAAGTAATAAGCAATTAATTAACAAATAAAATAGAAGGAACCCTGCACCTAAAGCACCAAAATCAATCAGTAAATAACACAAGAAATAGAACGGCCACCGATGAGGGAGCCCATTCGGCCAGGGCTAGGGACAGTGTGCTTCGGCCCCTCCCACACAACCTGCAGCACGCGTTTGCCAAAACGGCCTGCCAGGAGCTACTCCACATGCGCGCAGACTCTAGCGTGCAAGTGCAGAGTTCCCGGCACCGTTTTCAGCGCCGGGACCTAGCTCTGCCCCCCTCTCTTCATTGTACACCAGGCCTGATGGCCCGAGAATCGGCCATGATCGCAGGGAGTTTTCCCGGCGCTGTTTTTGAGGTAAAATGTCAGCGGGGGGCTCTGACGTGCGCGGAAAAAAACAGAGGGCCAAATTTGGGTCCCAGGTTTCTAAACATGGCTATAAAGTCCTCTTGAATTTCTGAAATGCCATAAATAGGATTTCATAGTAATTTGGTGTTGGTTCTGCTCTGTCAATCCTCTCTGCACCTAAACAGAGTGTAAAAGTTGATAATTTGGAGAGATGGGGAAGGAGGTGATGCTTTTTCCCTCCAATACTTGTAGTGGTTTGTGTTGCAGGTAAATATTTAATTTAATCTACCTATAAAGCTAAGTTAATTAAATACATCAACATTAATAACTAAAGCCAGGTTTTTAGGGATGTCAGTGCAGGTGGTGTGCTGTAATTGCAGCATTTGGGAGTTTGTAGCGAACATTGCGATCAGGGACAACCACATCTACAGTAAGTGTCTGCAACTCGAGAAACTTTAGCTCAGAGTTGTTGAGCTGGAGACTGAGGTATATACATCAGGGAGGGGGGGAGTTACCTGGACACTTGGATCCAGGAGGCAGTCACACACCTTGGGTTAGGTAGTGGTACAGATCTGGTTAGTCGGTAGGGACAGGAGTGCGTCACTGCGACTCGGGCAAGTAGGGCAGGTGAGGTGCAGTGCTGGAGAAGCCTCAGCCTTTGCCCTTATCCAACAGGTATGAGGTTCTTGCTGCCTGTGTGGATGAGGGCAATGTCTTCAGGGTGGATGAGTAAACCGACCACGGTACAGGTGGTCATTGAAGTGGGAGGAGTGAAAAAGAATGTTGTAGTGGTAGGGGACAGTACAGTCAGAAGGATAGATACTGTTCTCTGCATCCCTAACCAGGAGTTCTGATGGCTTTGTTGCCTGCCCAGTGGCAGGCTTAAGGATGTCTCCTAGTGGCTGGAGAATAACCTGGAATGGGAGGGGAAAGATCCAGTTGTCATGGTCCACGTAGGAACCAATGACATAAGTAAAAGTAGGAATGGGGTTCTGCTGAGAGTTTGAGGAGCTCTGGTCCAAATTAAGACGCAGAACCTCACGGGTAATAATCGCTGAATTGGTCCCTGAGCCACATGCAAATTGGCATAGGGATAAGCAGATTAGAAAGTTAAAATTGTGAATGGTGTGGGAGACAGGGTTTTCAATTCATGGGGCACTGGCACCAATACTGGGGAAAGAGGGAGCTGTTCTGTTGGGATGGGCTCCACTTACACGGTCTGCATTCACTGTTGTGGCGAATCAAATAATTAGGGCAGTCGATAGGGCTTTAAACTAATGAAGGTAGGGTTGTAGGATTCAGGAAAGGGTAAATTCAAAAGCAGTAAGAGAAATGTCAAGGGTATAGAACAGAGTCGTGATGTGGGTAAAAATAAGCCGAATTAGGAAGCGACAGAACTTAAAGGTAACATCAGGGAAAATAGAAGAAAGAAACTTAAAGCTGAAGGCGCGATGTCTGTGCGAAGCATATGCAAAAAAAAATAGATGAATTAATAGCACAGAATGAAATGGGTTTGATCTTATGGCCATTACGGAAACGTGGTTGCAGAGTGACCAAGATAGGGAACTAAATATTCTAGGATACTTGACTTTTAAAAGAGATGGATGGGATTGGTAGCCCTGATAATAAAGGATGGTATAAAGACAGTAGAGAGAGAGGATCTTGGCTCGGGGAGAAAACAATGTAGAATCACTTTGGGTGGAGCTAAAACAACAAGAGGCAAAAAACCACTGAGTAATTTATAGGCCCTCTAACAGTAGTTGCAGTACCGGGCACACTATAAATCAGAAAATTAGAAGTGTATGTAACGAGGATAATGCAGTCACCATGGGGATTTTAATTTTATTCAGACTGGACAAACCAAATTTGCAGTAATAATGCAGAGGACAAGTTCATAGAATGCATTCAAGATAGTTTTCTAGATCAGTATGTGGAGGAACCAACTAGGGAACAGGTTATTTTAGATCTAGTATTGTGCAAAGAGACGGGGTTAATTAATGACCTTGGAGTAAAGGAGCCTCGAGGGTGCAGGGATCATAATATGATAGAATTTTATATTGAGTTTGTGAGTGATTTAGTTAAGTCTGAAACTAGGGTCTTAAATCTGAACAAAGCAAACTACATATGCATGAGAGGTGAGTTGGCTAAAGAATCATGGAATGATTACAGCACAGAGGAGGCCATTTGGCCTGTTGAGCCCATGCTGGAAACTGGAATAAAAATTGGGAAACTAGATTAAAAGATAATGGTAGATAGCAACGGCAAACATTTAAAGAAATAATTCATAATTCCCAACGAATATACATTCTCGAGGAATAAAAACCCCACGGGGGGGGGGGGGGGGAAGCGGGTGTCGTGTCTGGTCCGGGGGGGGGGGGGGAGGAAGCGGGTGTCTGGTCTGGTCCGGAGACTGGGGGGGAGCGGGTGTCTGGTCTGGTCCGGAGGCTGGGGGGGAGCGGGTTTCGGGTCTGGTCCGGAGGCGGGGGGGGGGGGGGGGAAAAGCAGGAGCTGGCCGTGGGAGGAGCCTTATTCACGCAGCCCCAGTGAGGCCATTCAGCCAGGGCTAGGGGCTGTGTGCTTCGGGCCCCTCCCACACAGTTCGGCGCCTGGAGCTACTGCACTTGCGTGCCCGCTGTAGCGTGCATGTGCAGAGATCCTGGCACTGTTTTCAGCGCAGGGACCTGGCTCCGCCCCCCCACAGCTTGTGCTGGCTGCGCCGAGGGCCAGAGGACCTGCAGGTAGGTGGAGAATACAGAGGATTTTTTTAGGCTCACTTTGTGGCGCAAAAAACGGGCGTCCAGGTCGGGACTGCGCCATTCTAGGCGCATGTGGAAACTTGGGCCCATAAAAACAGATTGTAAAAGCTTCTATAGGTATGTAAATAGGAAGAGATCAGTGAAACTAAATGTGTGTCCCTTGCAGGCAGCGACAGAAATAATTATAATGGGGAATAAGGAAATGGCAGTGTCATTAAACAAATACTTTGTATGTCTCAGGTGAACGTAAAAGATCCCATGGCACTATTTCAAAGAAGAGCAGGCGCATTATCCCCGGTGTACTGGCAATATTTATCCCTTAACATAACATATAAAAACAGATTATCTGGTCATTATCACATTGATGTTTGAGAGTTGCTGTGCGCAAATTGGCTGCCGTGTTTCCCACATTACAACAGTGACGACTCTGGAAAAGTACTTCATTGGCTGTAAAGCACTTTGAAACATCCGGTGGTCGTGAAAGGCACTATATAAATGCAAGTATGTTTTTTTTTCTTTTATCTGTCTTCGCGGAAGATGACACAAACAAATTCTGGAAATAGTAGGGAACCAAAGGTCTAGTGAGAATGAGGCACTTAAAGAAATTAGTATTAGTAAAGGAATAGTAGTGGAGTAATTAATGGGACTAAAAGCCAACAAATCCCCCGGACCTGATGACCTACATCCTAGGTTTTTAAAAAGAGGTGGCTACTGAGATAGTTGCATTGGTTTTCATCTTCCAGAATTCCCTAAATTTTTGAACGGTCCCCGTGGATTGGAAGGTAGCAACTGTAACCCCGCTTTTCAAGAAAGGAGGGAGAGAAAAAACAGGGAACTAGAGCCCGGTTAGCCTGACGTCAGTAGTAGGGAAAATGTTAGAATCCATTAATAGGGATGTGGTAACAGGGCACTTGGAAAATCACTGGGCAGAGTCAGCCGGATTTATGAAAGATCTTTTAAGATTTTTTAAAGATTGTATCTAGCGGGGTAGATGAGGGGGGAACCAGTGGATTTCAGAAAGCAATTCAATAAGGCGCTGTAAGGGGTGGAAAACCGATACCCGAACTGAATTGTAAGGCTTATCAGTATTAGGAGGTTCTGAGGAATCATAAGTAGTCAACACTGCATTGATCCTTAGCACAAATTGATAGAAGATGAAAACATACACTCAGTACTGAATAACGCATCCACCAAGGGCAGTGGAGAGTCAATAGTCTAGAAAGATAGCAAACCCTGGGAAGCAAGGTCAATTCACACATCATGAGGAACTGAGGCAAAGTTGATACCCACTGAATAACACATTCCAAAAAGATGACATGTGATGGGGGATGGACAGGTGGGGGAGAACCACTCGGAGCCAGTCTGAGCAGTAGGCCAATCGGTGGTTTTGTAGGAGGGCCGCACAAATGTATAACTGTAATTGAAAACCTTTGTTCTAAGAAGTGTTCGGCACCTTCCTCAGCATGCTCGAATAAAACCGGTTGAACCAAAGTTTTCGTCTGAGTGATTCCGTGGTCGCTATGCGAGAGGGCGGGTGTCGATTCCTTATATCAGGGAGTCCACCTTGAGGAAGAGAAGTCTTTTTAACCTAACAGGCGCCATGCAAGAGGTGATTACACAAAATTAGGATTCATGGGATTGGGGGTAATATATTCACATGGATTGAGAATTGGTTAATGCACAGAAAACAGAGTAGGAATAAATAGGTTGTTTTCAAGTTGGCAGGCTGTAACTAGTGGGCTGTTGCAATGATCAGTGTTTGGGCCTCAGCTATTTACAATCTATATTAATGACTTGGATGAGGGGATCAAGTGCAATATATCCAAGTGTGCTGATGACAACCACCTAGGTGGGAAAATAAGTTGTGAGGAGGATGCAAAGAGGCTATAGTGTGATAGACGGGTTAAGTGAGTGGGCAATAAGGTGGCAGATGTAATATAATGCGAAGTTATCCACTTTGGTAGAAAAAATAGAAAAGCAGAATATTTTTTATATGGTGAGAGATTGGTATTCAGAGCAACTTGGATGTCCTTGCACACGAATCACAAAGTGAACATATAAGTATAGCAAGCAGTCAGGAAAGCAAATGGTATGTTAACATTTATTACAAAAGGATTGAAGTATGAGTTTTGAAATCTTACTGCAATTGTATATGGCCTTGATGAGACCACACCAAGAGTATGGTGTACAGTTTTGGTCTCGTTACCTGAGTACTTTCCTTCGAGGAAGTGCATCGAAGGTTCACCAGACTGATTCCTGGGATGGGGGAACTATCCTATAAGGTCTATATTCCCTAGAATTTAGAAGAATGAGAGTTGATTTCTTACAGGGCTGGACAGGGTAGATGCAGGGAGAAAGTTTCCCCTTGCTGTGGAGTTGAGAACTAGGGTTCACAGTCTCAGAATAACGGGTCAGCAATTTAGGACTGAGATGAGAAATTTCTTCACTCAGAGGGTTGTGAATTTTTGGAATTCTCTACCCTGGAGGGCTGTGGATGCTCAGACATTTAGTATATTCAAGACAGATCGATAAGATTTTTGGATATTAAGAGAATCAAGGGATATGGGGATAGTGTGGAAAAGTAGAGTTGAGGTAGACGATCAGTCATGATCTTATTGAATGGTGGAGCAGGCTCGAAGGGCTGAATGGCCTACTCCTGCTCCCATTTCTTATGTTCTTGTGTCGCTTGGGGCTGAGTGAAATGCTGACAGTGGTGGGTGGCTCAAGTGTTTGTATTGCTTCCACCATGACAGGTATGTATCCAGTGATGCTTGCCACCACAGTTTGGGGCTGTATATCTTCCTTCCCGGATTAATGGCATTGCAGGGGCGTGGGGGTAAATTGTTGCTGGTGAATTCCACTTGTTTCTCCAAGTCCATGTTTTGATATTGGGGACTAGCTGCGTGCCATCAAAATGATCCTCCACTATCCATCGGCCATTTTTTTGGAGACTCCCTTCTCTCTGCCAGCTGTTTTGTCCAGCACTGGATCTGTTGGTGATTTTGAGTGTTCTTATAAAGGGAATCATAAAATGTTTCAGCACAGACAGATAATTTCCCCCATCAAGTATGTGCTGGTCTTTTTCTCCACGTGATCCACCTAATCTAATTCTGCTCCCTTACTCTTTGCGTCTTATACCCTTTAATGTTCCAGTGGAGTGGGATGGAATATTCGTTTCTCCCCCAACTGAGAAATATTGTTCAGTGCAGAATCTGCTCGCTCTGAGATGAGTGCCCCTGTTGGAAGTGCTCACTTGGAGATATGCATTGGTGTAGGAGGTAGAATTCTCTCTGGGTTTTGGTGAGTTGGCATAAAGGAGTACCATGGACAGCTGGACTTCAAAGAGTTGGTTAGAGTTGGCTAGCTGCAGTGGTGATGTTTGGAGGCGAAAACACTGTCTTGTGGTGTTGGACAGGAGGCTGAAGCAGTAGATCCACACTACTGGCAGCTGTCAGCATTTGGTCCCGAGGCCTGTGAACGGTGGGGAAAGGGTTGATGAGTTCTGGATCCCTGTTTTTATTTACAGGTGAGAGAGACAGTTTTATTCTGTATTTACTATGCATGTTGAGATGAAACTGTGCCTTTTAACGTTCGCCAAATTCTGTTGGCAAGATTTATGTAAAATCTTGGCATCCAGAGCCACTTTTTCAGGCTGTTAGCTGGGCCATGACATCACTGGAAGCATTAGGTTACATTTTGATGGACAGAAATAGAAATGTCTCCTCTCGGGGGAAAATATATTGTAAATTCAACTTTAAAAAAAAAAAATCCACTTATGGGGAGAATACTTTATGCTGAAACTACTTATGCTCCACCCTTCTTTTCCTCCTTGCTTAAGTGATGCCTCCTTTAAAACATTCTCTAATCATTCTTTAACAACAATCCAAAAAAGATCAACAGCTAATTTGATGTTTGTGGGACCATGCTGTACACAAATTGCCTTCCATGTTTATCTATAAAGCAACAGAGACTGCAATTCAAAATAACGCATTGCTTGTGAAGCATTTTGGGATGTTTTGAGGATGGAAATGTTATATAACTAGAATTTATTTTTCTTGTATTGTAGAACATGCTGTTTCTTTCCACATTGGTGTGATGTTTTCCATTTGACATATTTTACAGTCTCTTGGAGTGAGATTTGCAATTAATGTATTTGTAGCCTATTACGCTATGTGGACTTTTGTCATTGGTGCCATTATATTACAGATCTGAACCTCCAGATCTGGATCTGCAGGGTGTGATGTGCAACCAGCAGACCAGAGCTCTGCTTCTGATTTGCACGGAATTTTACCTCAGTCAATGTTCCCGCACAGCAGTCTGGAAGTCTCGCGCAGGCTGCTCACTTGCTTTTCAGTGTAAATAACAGTGCACACGCGAAAAGTTGAATGGGCCATGCAGTCAGTTCAAGGGTCCATGCACCAAAAAAAAATTATAGGTAATATTGCTCCCTGGATGCATAGTTTTTAATGTTTTGAGATCATAAGCAGGATCATTGTTTCTCTCAACAGTTTCCAAAGTAAGTTTGGAAAGTTTCCAGGCAATGCAGTGCCTTTTTACTGTACTGGAATTGTATTACATCCATTGTGAAAATCAAACAATGAGAGTGTATTTGTAAGAAGCGGTCCCATCCCTCCTGGCTTTGCCATGGTCGGGAGTTGGATCAGGACCTGCCTGCAGTGTTACGTTGCCACTTTTGTTTTTGATCTGTAATAGACATCTTCCATTCTATTTTTGTGCTGAATTTGAGCTTGGGTCACAGAGATGAAAGAACAATATTCCAATCCAATCTCTTATTTCCTTTTATTTCCCTAATTTCCAGACATCTGGTGCCTAGTATGGTGAAAGGGACGGAAATCTGATTTAAGACTCCTATTTAAAAAATAAAAATAAACAGTGTTTGAATTTTCTTTGCATTTTGAAAAGTTATGTTTTTTTAAATTGTTACTAAAATTTAAATTTAAATCTGCTCTTTTTTGTTAAATCAGTGAGCGCTAATGATATCTTGGGAGGGGCACCAGCTATAAGGAGTTTCTGAGATGGTGGAAAATAGCTGAATTAGCACAGTTCAACTGACCACATCAATTACCTAAACCGATAATTGTATCGGTTGAAATTTATTTAGCTTTCTTACATTTTCAGCCAGATATTCATATAGTGTCATCCGTATCCAATGTTTAAATAAAAAAATTTTTAAACAAGATCAATATTCAGAAAAAGGAATTCAGCTATTTAGTTACTGAATAACGTATTAGTGGTAGGACTTCCTCTACAAGGATAAAAATATCTATACTTGTTTGCAGAACTCTTATCCTAAACTACTTGAAAAGCTAGATTCAGACTCTTAATTGCTAGGCCTTAGATAGGGACCTCGGACATTGGAACAGGAGTAAGCCATTGAGCCTCGCGCCTTCTCCACCATTCATGAGATAATGGCTGATTTATCATAACTCCATATCCTTTTATATCCTTGTCCAGTAAAATCTATCTATCTCCGATTTTAAGATTATTAAATCTTTCGTTGCTTATGGGATTTCCTTGAAAAGATAATTGTTTCACTTGCATAATTCTGCTAAACAGTCAAATTGATTAGAAGTGTACTTTGATAAACAATCTCTTTGTATATTTTGACCATATATTTTGGTAAAATGTTCTTTGATTTTTGTAGATTACTGCAGATGTTTATGATATTGATGACATTGAACTCAAGAGAGATGGACAAAGCCTGGGCATTACAGTTGTTGGTTATGTTGGTGCATCTCATGGTGGTGAGTTCACAAATCCAAAGAATTATAAATCAAAAACAAAGATACAAAACCACAGAGGTGTGCAGCATAGAAGGAGGCCATTCTGTGTTGGTTCTTTGCTAGAACAATCCAAAACTAATACCACTACCCTGCTGTCTCCCCTTAGCCCTGCATCTCTCTCTGGTTCAAATGTTTCTCTACTCTTCTCTTAAAGATGAGATGTCCTCTGTCTTGCGGAAAATAATTCCATGCTCCTAACAACTTGCATAAATACATTTCTCCAAACCTCTCCTCACTAAAAGTGACAGTTTTAAACTAAGGACACTGCATCATTGCCTGCCCAACCAGAGGAAATAGTCTTTCCCTATTTATCCTCTCGAGTTCCTTCATCAATTTAAAAACCTCAATAAAACTTTCTTAACCTTGGCTCCAGTGGAAGTAGGCCCAAGAGCTTAAGAGTCTCCTTGAGCTGAATTTACACTGTCTGCTCTTAATATTTTTCGTCTTCTTTCTTTAATGTGGTTCCCAAAATTATACTGTAAACTGTTACCTTGTACAAATTTATCATTACCTCTTTTTTTGGTACTAGATGCTATTTTACATAGAAACATCAAAAATAGGTGCATGAGTAGGCCATTCGAGCCTGCACCACCATTCAATATGATCATGGCTGATCATGCAACTTCAGTACCCCATTCCTGCTTTCTATCCATACCCCTTGATCCCTTTAGCCGTAAGGGCCACATCTAACTCCCTTTTGAATATATCTAACAAACTGGCCTCAACAAGTTTCTGTGGTAGAGAATTCCACAGGTTCACAATTCTGAGTGAAGAAGTTTCTCCTCATCTCGGTCCTATATGGCTTATCCCTTATCCTTCGACTGTGACCCCTGGCTCTGGACTTCCCCAACATTGGGAACATTCTTCTTGCATCTAACCTGTCCAATCCCGTCAGAATTTTATATCTTTCTATGAGATCCCCTCATTCTTCTAAATTCCAGTGAATATCAGCCTAGTCGATCCAGTCTTTAATATGTCAGTCCTGCCATCCCGGGAATCAGTCTGGTGAACCTTCGCTGCACTCTCCAATAGCAAGAATGTCCTTCCTCAGCTGAGGAGACCAAAACTGTACACCATATTCAAGGTGTAGCCTCACCAAGGCCCTGTACAACTGCAGTAAGACCTCCCTGCTCCTATACTCAAATCCCCTCACTATGAAGGCAATATGCCATTTGCTGCTTTCACCGCCTGCTGTACCTGCATGCCAACTTTCAATGACTGATGTACCATGACACCCAGGTCTCGTTGCACCTCTCCTTTTCCTAATTTGTCACCATTCAGATAATATTCTGCCTTCCTGTTTTTGCCACCAAAGTGGATAACCCCACATTTATCTACATAATACTGCATCTGCCATGCATATGCCCACTCACCTAACCTGTCCAAGTCACCCTGCAGCCTCTTAGCATCTTCTCACAGCTCACTGTCACCCAGCTTACTGTTATCTGCAAACTTGGAGATATTATTATATTCAATTCCTTCGTCTAAATCATTAATGTATATTATGAATAGCTGGGATCCCAGCACTGAACCTTGCGGTACCCCTCAAGTCACTGCCTGCCATTCTGCAAAGGACCCATTTATTCCTACTCTTTGCTTCCTGTCTGCCAACCAGTTCTCTATCCACGTCACTACATTACCCCCCCCCCCCCCCAAATACCCTGTGCATTAATTTTGCGCACTAATCTCTTGTGTGGGACCTTGTCAAAAGTCTTTTGAAAGTACAAATACACCATATCCACTGGTTCTCCCTTGTCCACTCTACATTCTCAAAAAATTCTCGAAGATTTGTGAAGCATGATTTCCCTTTCATAAATCCATGCTGACTTGGATCGATCCTGTCATTGCTTTCCAAATGCACTGCTATTAAATCTTTAATAATTGATTCCAATATTTTCCCCACTACCGATGTCGGGCGAATCTGTCTATAAATCCCTGTTTTCTCTCCCTTTTTAAAAAAAATGGGGTTACATTAGCTACCCTCCAATCTATAGGAACTGATCCAGAGTCGATAGAATGTTGGAAAATGATCACCAATGCATCCACTATTTCTAGGGCCACTTCAAGTACTCTGGGATGCAGACTATCAGCCCCTGGGGATTTATCGGCCTTCAATCCCATCAATTTCCCTTACACAATTTCCTAACTGAGGATTTCCTTCAGTTCCTTCCTCCTTGCTAGACCCTCGGTCCTGTAGTATTTCTGGTCTTTGTGGTCTTGGATGCCATCTAAAAAGTGTTCACCACTTTGACCACTTGAATTGTCTTTATCCCAGTCTAGGGACTGTTCTAATCACTCAATTATTGCCCATTGTTCTTGCATATCTTCCTGAACTGTTTACAAATCTCCTTCTCTAGCTCACCTCCATTGTTTGGTGGCGAGATGTGCACACTGAGAATTGTACTATCTCCCTCTTGCACATATAGTGAACAGTGAGGAGGATAGTGATAGACTTTAAGAGGACATAGCTAGGCTGGTGGAATGGGCGGATACGGGGCAGATGAAATTTAAAGGAGAAAAGTATGAAGTGATTCATTTTGGTAGAAAGAATGAGGAGAGGAAATATAAATTACAGGGTACAATCCTAAAGGGGGTGCGTGAACACAGAGACCGAGGGGTAAATGTGCATAAATCATTGAAGGTGGCAAGGCAGGTTGAAAAAGCAGTTTTAAAAAAAACCTTGGGTGATCCTGGGCTTCAGGTATAGAGTATAACAGTGTGGAAATTATGATATAACACTGGTTTGGCCTTAACTGGAGTATTGTGTCAATGCACTTTTAGGAAGGATGTGAAGGCCTTGGAGAGGGTGCTGAAAAGATTTACAAGAATGATTCCAGGGATGAGGGACGTCGGTTATGTGGAAAGACTGGAGAAGCTGGGGTTGTTTTCCTTAGAGCAGAGAAGATTGAGAGGAGATTTGATAGGAGTGCTCAAAATCATGAGGTGTCTGGACAGAGTAGATAGAAAGAAACTGTTACATTGGCAGAAGGGTCGAGAACCAGAGAACACCGATTTAAGGTTGTTGGCAAAAGAACCTAAGGCGACATAAGAAAAAGCTTTTTTGTGCAGCAAGTGGTTAGGATCTGGAATGCACTGCCTGCAAGGGTGATAGAGGCAGACTCAATCCTGGATTTCAAGAGGGAGTTCGATAAATATCTGAAAGAAAAGAACTTGCAGGGCTACGGGGAAAGGGCAGGGGAGTGGGACTAGCTGAAGTGCTTTTGCAGAGAGCCGGCACGAGCTCGATGGGCCGAATGAATACCTTCCGTGCTGTTAACTATTCTATGATTCCCTCCCTATTCCTTAATTCTATCCATATGGATTCAGCACTACCTCCTAAAACATCTTTGCATTCTAGTCTTGTCGTAAAATATTAATTTAATACTGCTATTCCATTCCCTTTTTCCTTGTCCATCTTTATCTCTCCTGAAAATATAATAAGGAATAGTAAATTTCCAGTATTATCCAAACCATAGCCATATCTTGGTTATAGTCACTATATCATCTATAGTTAATGCTTCTAACTCTTCAATTTTGTTTTGAATACTTTGTTGGTTCATTTATAGCTCACTCAATCCTAACTCGTGTTTAGGCAAACTTGCTCTTCTTAATTCCTCTTCTTTCTGATTCTCTACCTTCTGATTTGCTTTATAAAAAAAAACTTTTAACAATAACAACCTGCATTTATATAGTGACTCTAAAATAAGAAAACATCCTAGGGTGCCTCACAGGGGCAGAAGGAAAAAATGGAGCCTGAACCAAAAGAGGAGATATTCGGAAGGGTGAGAAAAAGCTTGGTCGGAGGTGGGTTTTCAGGAGGGTTTTTAAAAGAGTGGGATGGAAAGTCAAAGGTGTAAGAGAATTTGAGGGTGGGGCTTAGGCAGTTGAAGCCATAGCCATCAATGGTGCTTGTCAATTCTATTTTTTGTGGAATCCGCTATTGTTACTACATTTCTGCACGTCATCTCTTTTTACGAACTGCTTGCTTCAAGGTGTTTTGCTCATGTTTGACCTCCATTAAGTTGTTGTCATTGTCACAGGTAGAATACCTTCATGCATTGCTTCATGCCTTCTCTTCCTATCCAGATGGATAGTTACCCATTTCCCTTCCTGTGCCTGAAGAGTGACCACCTGGAATGCACATTCCTAGAACCCTTCAGTACATAAGAATCTTCCCATTTTTGTCTCCTGCTCAGTAATGTTAATTTTCCCATTCTGGGCACATGAAGCATCCAGGTCCTCTCATATCCTGAAGGTACTGGTATATGACAAGTTTGTGGTTTCCCATATACTAAACTAAACTATATTTTATTAATAAAATCTAACACAACATGATTTTAGACCAGTTCACCTCAAAGCTGAACAGCCACTGAGGTAAAACGTTTACACTCCCTGGACTTTTGCATTCCTCTGGTCCCTTGCTCGTAAACTCAAATTTATACTGTTTTAACTTGCACAATAGCCTGCTGCTACAGAAAAAAACACCTAAAAGAGGAAAGCTAAGCATAGAAATGATGTAACCAATTAACTGACATGTTGCCTGTTCAAACTCAATGGTGAGGCCCTAAATATGCTTATACGGTTCCTAGTATTCAACAGCTGAAAAACAAATGAGGTTAAACTGAAGTTAAAATACAGCAAAATAAATAAGTGAACATTTCAGTGCTCCATTAACTCCTGAGGCTAAACTCTGCACTCTCCTGGCCTTTTACACTCAATTGATCATGTGCAGCTCTAGCACCTTGTTATTGCTATGATAGTACCTGTACTATGTATGAATTTCCATTTCTGATCAAGTGTCATTTCCAGTATTCCAGCTTTTGGTTCTATGTACATCTCTCTCAATGGTGGTGCTTTCCTTGGAACATCTTGCATTTCAACTTAACCCAGTGACAGTCGTGGCTCAAAGCTATCACTCTCACTCTGAGTCAAAAGGATTCAAGCCCCACTGCAGAGACTTGAGCGAATAATCTAGGCACACTTGTGCAGTACTGAGGGAGTGCTGCATTGTCTGAGATGTGTTTTTCGGATGAGACTTTAAACTCCATCCTGGGTGGAAGTAAAAGATCCCACGGCACTATTTGAAGAAGAGGAGGGGAGCTCTCCTGGTGTCCTGGCCAACATTTATCCCTCAACCAACACCTTTAAAAACAGATGATCTCATTTATTTAATTGCTGTTTGTGGAAGCTTGTATGTAAATTGGGTGCTGGGTACATTACAGTGATGATTACATTTCAAAAGTACTTCATTGGCTTTGGGATGTCCTGAGATTTTGAAATGCACTATATAAATGCAAGTCAATTTTCTTCGATTTGTCCATTATCTCAAGTCGGAGATGTTTTCTCAACAGAAAAGTGATCTGTCCTACAGATACAGTTTCCTATAGGAGTTACAGTTTCCTATAGGAAACACAGGCTTTTTTTTTTCCAAGGATGATGCTGGTGATAATTGGGACCTCTTAGATTGCTGCTGAGGCAGAACTGGTTGGGTTGTAGCACAATAAAGTGGATAAAGCTTGTTTGGCCCACTTTACCAGTGTAAGATCCCAGAGACTACATTAGAGCTTCTTGATTTTTTGCATCACAAAACCTCTAAACCAAGAAACTTAGAACAAGATGAGAAGCTATGCAAGCGTGAGCGCTGCCCACTAATTTTGTTCAGCCATTTGAAAACCACTTTGGATGTATAGATTGGAGTGTAGAGATGCCATCGATTTTGAAAAGCGCATTATTTTCCACTCCTGGCCAGTGATGGCCTGTTTACATGTTCAGCTTTCCTTTGACTGTCATACTCCTTCGCATAATAAAGATATCACAAATACTTGATTCCAGTTTAAGATTTTACAATTGTTTTTGAGAGAGCAAACAAAATCTTACTGCTTTTATTCAAAATATCTATCTTGGAGATATCTATTAAAATGGCTCCATGCATTGATTTTATAAATGTTCAGAGTGCAAGGGAGATGCCACATGTCAGTCACAAAATCTGGGGTTTGGAACCATTGGTAAGTGTAGCGGAAGGGGACGGACAAGGGATTGCACAACAGCAGCGACGGATTGCCAATCTATGGATGCATGGACATCTATCCCATGTCATGATTTATTTAACCACTAGTGGGATGTAATGTAAGGACAGGTCTGTTGGATACATTACTACTACAATAACAACAACTTGCATTAATATAGTGCCTTTAACATAGTAAAATAAAGTGCTTCACAGGAGCGTTATCAAACAAAATGTGATACTGAGCTACATAAGAAGATTTGGGCCAGATGACACAAAGCTTGATCAAAGAGGTAGGTTTTTAGGAGCGCCTTAAAGGAGGAGAGAGCGGCGGAGAGGTTTAGGGAGGTAATTCCAGAGCTTGGCGCCTAGGCAGCTGAAGGCATGGCCACCGATGGTGGAGCAATTAAAATTGGGGATGCGCAAGAGGCCAGAATTTCTGGAGAAGTTACTTAATGGAATAATTTGGTACTATAATTTTCAGATACCTCTGGTATTTTTGTGAAAAGCATAATTCCAGGGAGTGCTGCAGAACAGAGTGGACGTATTCAGGTTCATGACAGGATTATTGCTGTAAGTAACATTTCATCTTGTATCATAATTCTTCATATTTGCTTAGATTTCTAGTATTGAATCATTGGTTATTCTTAATAGTCAGGCAAACTGATAAAAGAAATGATCAGATAAAATAAATCACAGGAGATGCCTAACCTTTTGAGACATTAAATTGCTCTTGCCACCATTGCTGTCAAAACACCTGTGACCATTCTGTTGGAGACCAATTTGGGCCTGTGTTTCACTAATTCTGTACAACCTGTGAAGATGTACCATTGACAAGAGGACGATAATCAATAAAGTCTATTCCACAAAACAAATTGGTTACCATCTATCCCTTTTAATTATTGGTCCAGGATTAATTGGGTTCTTTAGTTTCCTTACATGTAACTTTGCAACCCAATTGTACAAAAAATGAACTCTTATATTTTTGTTTGTTTAACAATTGTTATTTAATGTGTTATTTGTTCTTGGTCAAAAGTTGTGTAAAGATTTTGCAGTTATAATCTGTGGTACAGTATAGGATTTGCTTGGCATTGGGATAGAGCTGGTTGTAGAGTAGTGGTAGTATTTTGTAGTTGAATGTTTTGGAAGGCAATAGCTCTAATCCTATGTTCAGATGAAACATGTATTTTGTTAAATGTGCACTCAATATGAAAAATGCTTTCAGTTAAGCCTTATCTTATGTCAACAGAACATATCAGTACACAGATTATTTCTGCAAATGGACCAAGTCATCAAAATAGAGAGCCTTTTATGTTCTTTATTTGCCCAGATCTGCATAATTAGGAACAGACTTGTAGTAGCAAGCTCTGCAATGCCCAGTAATCTTTCGAGCATGATTAAATTTTGCAACAATTTTACCAATAAATCCACCAAAAGAATATTGATTATTTTCAGTTATTTTGTAGCATATTCTCTCAGAATTTAAACTGTTGGTTGGTAGAATATATATTAAATGTATTGTTAGACATTACATGATGAGTGAACTTACATCTATAATGTTGATCAGATATTTTCAATGACGCTGTCAAGAAAATACCAGCAGGTGGTCACCCATCATTGTTATGTGTATTATGCTGCTATTATGTGATTAAAATTTAATGTTATCCAAACTTGGTTCCCATCCAATTGAATAAGCTGTGATAAATGGCACCTTTTTAGCTTGGAAGTTGCCCAATATTAGCCTTTACATAAACCAGACATATTCATGAACCTAGTATTTGGCTACCCCAGTTTCTTCATTCAAATATTGAATAAGATCTGATATTTATTTGTTATATTTGAATATTTATCCCTCTGAAATTTTGTTTCCAAACTTTTAACTAAATGCTTTAGGAAACAAAGATTGTAGATAGAATTTTTCATCAGAAATTTCTGAGTTAAACTGAGGCTTGAGCGTTGGCTCATGCCAGTACAAGATACTCCAGTGAGATTTTTTTTTAGTTAAATGGAAACGCAATCCTTTGTTAAAGAAATATGCTTCTGTATGTGACTAATCTGCTGTCTGGTCTTCTGAAATATGCACATCTGTATTGTAGACAAATCCAGCTTACAATATTATGGCCCAGAAATTCCTGCTTCCCGGGTCCGTACAGTGTCACAAAAGGCATCACAAAAGTCGTTTTTCAGTGCACAATGCGCATGCGCTGAAAACCGGCTTTTCCAGCTTGACAGATCCTCCGCATCTTGGGAGCGAGGACATTTGCATGGGCAAGATTGTGGTATTTACCCATATCTTGCCCAGCGGATGTCCTGCAAACACTCGCACTTGATAAAAGCAGGCGCATAGCCTACTTTGACAGGCATGAGTTTTAAAATCCACAAAAAACATTATAAAAGAAAATTTAAAGAACACATTTTATTGTTTAAAAATCCTCCCACTATGGTAAGTTTATTTTAAACCATAATTAAAAAAACTTTATTAAAAATTGGGAAAATGTTTTTTTATAATCTATAAATAACTAATTTAAATTAATAAAAATATGTGGTGTATTTTTTCTTAGTTTTGTGTTTTTGGGGTGGGGGGGGGGGGGGGGGGGGTTCCCATTCATAATACTGGCAACTCCAACTTAGAGTTCCCATTATTATGAATGAGAACATACTTTACCTGGATTGGCTGCCCAGAGCCATGTGACTGCAGCTCCAGCCCTGCACACGTCCAGACGTGCACGTGCTGCAACACTCAGTCAGTGGAGGCCTCAGGACCAGGAACTCACGGTGCAGTAGAAACATGTAGGTGCGCATCTTTTTTAACCTTTTCTGTCGATCGCTTGCGGGAAGCAGCCGACCAGGATTTCTGAGCCTCTATTTTGTTCACTAGATAATTGATAGCATTTTGCCAATGTGTTGGCCTGCTTACCTTATTATTGACAAGTTTCTTAGTAAAAATTACAGGTGGGATAAGTTATCCAAAGTATAGATATTTGGATGGATTAGTTCATGATTTTTCTTTAACTGCTAGTTCTTATCCCTGCTATTAATGTATTGAAATAGGTTCAAATTATGGTACTTCTGGCCCCTTCTTGCAATGAGCCAAAATGGAGAAAATCCTAATATATTGGTTGAGTTACAGAGGATAAATTTAAAATCTGGGACAGAAACTGCTGGCAATTCAATACTATTCCGCACTGCACCACTCTATACAGTTCAGAATACAGATCAGAGAATAAGCTCCAAGTACAATTGATATTTTATCGACTAAGCAAAGTGTAAGGATAGAAATGGGAAAATTAGTAATGTTGAACATAAAATGTTTATATCTTCACCAGAAATATGATTCTTTGAAACTTGGATAAATAAAATTGTGGTGAAGGTTGACCTGTGTTGATTTGTGCTAAATATCGTAGTTTGCATGTTAGGTTGGTTGCTAAATAGTTTTCTTTATTTCTTCATACCATAAATCCCAGTTGCTCACATCGCCTTGACAGTATGTTTATTTTTCAAAGATGAGTTTTTTTTAATGTGTTTCATACATTGTTATATTGATTTACAAAATGTCCATTCCATTAAGTTTGAAGCTTGTATCATTTCACGCAATTACAAAATCTATTTGGTTAGTACTCGGTACCAATAACTAATAGTAAAGCTGTTTTTATTTTATGCATTATATCCTGTAAATATACACTGGAATATTCATTTTCTTCAAGAAATTCACCTCAAATTGTTGTAATGACTTAAGATTGTTTCATTTATCACATAGGATGATTTAATTCTGACATCTGGGTTTTGTATAATTTTATAGGTTGATAGAGTTAATATTCAGGAATTTACTAATCAAGAAAGTATTGATGCTTTACGAAACACTGGAAAAATTGTCAACCTTACACTAGCAAGGAGGAAGATGCATGATGACTGTGAATCCCATGAAAAAGGTAATTTATATTGTACCTTCAGCCTGTTTAAGATGCAACTGTTTAAAGAAATTCCAAATATATCACGTTTTCACTTGCCTTTTAATTATAATGTTCAGACACAGTTATGTAAAAAAAAATTCTTTGTAGATTCAAAAATAATAATTGAATTGTTGTCACCCAAAAGAAAAAAATTGAAAACACCACTCAAAAGAATAGCTTTACCAGCCATAGAAATTCAATCAACCAAACTGCAGTACAAACATCTTCAATAATCAATAGAATTATTTTGCTTTTCTTAAAGTTTAAGTGCAAAAGATTTCAGGGAACAGTTATTTTTCCATCATTCTCCACATTGCTTTATTGCAAAATAGAATTACTCATACCAATTGTTCAGATTTTTCTTTTAGCTTCACCCAGCGCATGAGCAGCCATTCACCCCCTGCCCCCCAGCCCATGTTACCTCCACAGATTCATTTATTATTTATTTAACTAGCTGTGGTATATTAAGGGAACATCTCAGAGCATCTCTCAAACTTATTTCCAAATCCTTTCAGTGGCCATGTGTCTCCTTTTCTTCCAATAGCATAATTTTTGACTCGGTGTGTAATACCACAGTAGATACACCAGTACCTGTATTTGACATCTAGCAGACATTAGTTACAACACCATATCTGAAAGTGTGTGTCACATTTATACCTGATAGGTTTAAATAGCACTTTCATAAAACACCAACAAATCACAACCAAACAGGTACATCCTCGATTCTGAGGGACTGCCTATGATGAAGACTTACTTCCACTCTTAAAATAAGTTCTTGGGTGGCTGAACAGTTCAATAGAAGAGCCACAGTCCCTGTCACAGGTGGGACAGATAGTCGTTGAGGATAAGGGAGGGTGGGACAGATTTGCCGCATGCTCTTTCTGCTGCCTGCGCTTGATTTCTGCATGCTCTCGGTGATGAGACTCGGTGCTCAGCCCCCCCCCCCCCCCGGATGCACTTCCTCCACTTAGGGTGGTCTTTGGCCAGGGACTCCCAGGTGTCAGTGGGGATGTTGCACTTTATCAGGGAGGCTTTGAGGGTGTTCTTGTAACGTTTCCTCTGCCCACCTGTGGCTCATTTGCCATGAAGGAGTTCTGAGTAGAGCGCTAGCTTTGGGAGTCTCATGTCTGGCATGCGAACAATGGCCTGCCCAGCGGAGCTGATCAAGTGTGGTCAATGCTTCAATACTGGGGATGTTGAACTGGCCGAGGACGCCAATGTTGGTGCGTCTGTCCTCCCAGGAGCTTTTGTAGGATCTTGTAGAGACATCGTTGGTGTTGTTTCTCCAGCGACTTGAGGTGTCTACTGTACATGGTCCATGCCTCTGAGCCATACAGGAGGGCGGGTATTACTACAGCCCTGTAGACCATGAGCTTGGTGGCAAATATGAGGCCCTGGTCTTTGAACACTGTTTTCCTCAGGCAGCCGAAGGCTGCACTGGAGGAGGTGTTGAATCTTGTCAATGTCTGCTCTTGTTAAGAGGCTCTCGGGGTATGGGAAATGGTCCACGTTGTCGAGGGCCACGCTGTGGGTCTTGATGACTAGGGGGCAGTGCTGTGTGCCGAGGACAGGCTGGTGGAGGACCGTTGTCTTACGGACGTTTAGCATAAGGCCCATGCTTTCGTACGTCTCAGTAAATACGTTGACTATGACTTGGAATTCAGCCTCTATGTACGCAGGCGTCATCCATGTACTGTAGCTCAACGACAGAGGTTGGGGTGGTCTTGGACCTGGCTTGGAGACGACCAAGGTTGAACAGATTCCCACTGGTTCTGTAGTTTAGTTCTACTGACTGAGGTGGAGCATGGCAGCGAGGAAGATTGAGAAGACTGTTGGCGCAATGGTGCAGCC
Organism: Pristiophorus japonicus; assembly: GCF_044704955.1. Taxonomy (NCBI): domain Eukaryota; kingdom Metazoa; phylum Chordata; class Chondrichthyes; family Pristiophoridae; genus Pristiophorus; species Pristiophorus japonicus. Next base: position 72,715,494 of record NC_091984.1, on the reverse strand, counting down.
CTGTTTAACCCCAGTTCGGATGTGGATTGGGTCTGTGATGAATCCGTTGATAAGGATCACAGCCTGCATGTTGTCGTGGAGCAGGCGGAGGATGGTGACGAACTTTTGGGGACATCCGAAATCGAGGAGGACGCTCCATATACCTTTGCGATTGACCGTGTCAGAGGCCTTTGTAAGGTCGAAGAAGGCCATGTATAAGGGCTGGTGCTGTTTCCTGCATTTTTCCTGCAGCTGTCACGCTGTAAAAATCCGTTGTGCCCCGTAGGGGATGAAATCAGCACTGTGACTCCGGGAGGAGCTCCTCAGCCACTGGGAGAAGACGGTTGAGGAGGACTCTAGTGGTGATTTTCCCAGTAGCTGATAACTGAGATTCCTCTGTAGTACCCGCAGTCGGACTTGTCCCCTTTTTTTAAAGATGGTCATGATCACTGCATCTCTGAGATCTCTCGGCGTGCTCTCCTCCCTCCAGATAAGAGAGATGAGGTCCTGTATTCGCACCAACAGTGCCTCTCCGCCATACTTCAGTGCCTCAGGAAAAAAAAAGCAAACCGGTACAGACTTATGACAATTAACTAATAGAAAGTAGGAACAAAGTAATCACTTATCAGCAGTCAGTAAACTGCTCCCAATAAAAAAAATCGAACCAATGAAATCACTCCATTTAAAAAAAAAAAAAAAAATTGTAATTTTGGCTGCTGTTCTGTGCTCAGAATTTGATATGCGTAGAATTAAGAAAATGGTTTGCAGCATAGCAAAAATAAAAAAAAGTGGATTTGGGCATGCTGCCAGAGGATTGGACTAATGTAGTACCCTTGTTTAGAAGGGATAGGCCGAGTAATTATAGGCCTGTCAGCCTAACCTTGGGTGGGAAAATTGGAAAAAATCCTGAAAGACAGGATAAATCTGCATTTGGAAAGGCAAGGATTAATTAGGACAGTCAGCACGGATTTGTTAAAGGAACATCACGTTTGACTAACCTGATTGAATTTTTGAGAAGGTAACCAAGAGGGTCGCTGAGGGTAGTGCGTACGATGTAGTGTATATGGACTTTAGCAAGGCTTTTGATAAGGTCCCACATGGTAGACTGGTTATGAAAGTTAAAGCCCATGAGATACAGGACAAAGTGGCAAGTTGGATCCAAAATTGGCTTGGAGGTAGGAAGCAAAGGGTAATGATTGATGGATGTTTGTGACTGGAAGGATGTTTCCAGTGGGGTTCCGCAGGGCTCAGTACTGGGTCCCTTGCTTTTAGTGGTATATATCAACGATTTAGATTTGAATATAGCGAGTATGATTAAGAAGTTTGCAGACGACACTAAAATTGGCTGTGGGGTTGATAATGAAGAGGAAAATCATGGGCTGCAGGAGGATATCAATCTACTGGTCAGGTGGGCGGAGCAGTGGCAAATGGAATTTAATTCAGAGAAGTGTGAGGTGATGCACTTTGGGAGGGCTAATAAGGAAAGGTATACACATTGAACTTAATAGTGGATGAACAAAGGGACCTTGGAGTGCTTGTCCACAGATCCCTGAAAGTAGCAGGCCAGGTGGTTAAGAAAGCATACAGAAGGCTTGCCTTTATTGGCCGAGGCATAGAATATAAGAGCAGGGAGGTTATGCTTAAATTGTATAATACTTTGGTTAGGCCACAGCTGGAATACTGCGTGCAGTTCTGGTCGCTGTATTATAGGAAGGACGTGATTGCACTAGAGGGTGCAGAGGAGATTTACAAGGATGCTGCCTGGAATGGAGAATCTTAGTGATGAGGACAGATTGGATAGGATGGGTTTGTTCTCACTGGAATAGAGGAGGTTGAGAGGAGACCTCATTGAGGTGTACAAAATATTGAGGGGCCCAAAATATTGAGGGGCCTGGACATAGTGGATAGTAAGAGTCTATTTCCATTGGTGGAAGGGTCTATTACAAGGGGGCATAGTTTTAAGGTGGTAGGTGGAAGGTTTAGAGGGGATTTGAGGGGGACTTCTTTATGCAGAGGGTTGTGGGGATCTGGAACTCGTTGCCAGGAAGAATGGTGGATGCAGAAACCCTCACCACGTTTAAGAGATGGTTGGATGGGCACTTGAAGTGCAGTAACCTGCAGGGTTATGGACCTTGAGCTGGTCATTGGGGTTAGACTGGATGACCTTTTGTTGGACGACGCAGATATAATAAGTACTGCAGGGAACAGAATACGGCCAGAGTGATCTCCTGGACTAGTTTCAATCGCCTGGATGGGCCGGAGAGGAATTTTCCCAGATTTTTTTCTCCCTAACTTGGCCTGGGTTTTTATCTTTTTTTGCCTCTCCCAGGAGATCACATGGCTCTGGTTGGGGTGGAGTGTAGAATGTTTCAGTAGAAGGGGTGTCGTCGTTGTGTGAGGCAGACTGGTTGGGCTGGGTGCTCTTTGCCTTTCCGTCATTGTTCATGGGTTGATATGTAACCTTTAGGGCTGCTGACCAAGGGCCGTGCGGCTTTGTCAGCCGGCATGGACACGATGGGCAGAAATGGCCTCCTCCTGCGCTGAAAATTTCTATGTTTCTATATAATTCTTAGGATCATAGAAATAGAAAAAACATAAATCTGCTTCATTATATTAGAAAACTTCATAACTTGAAGTAATGCATCTGTTTCACTTTAAAAGATCATAATTGTACAGCTCTGGTTTCCACACTACCCATTGACAACTTTGTTGACTCTTCCACCAGATGATACCATATGCAATATAGAATATAGTACACCACTTCTACTAAATGTTATTTTTGTAAAATGTCACTCTGGACTTGATCACACCTACGAAGAAAAATGTGAACCTGTATCAATATGACATTGTTCAAAAAGTAATTAGCATATTGAGAGGTTTTTATACAAACTTCAACTGTATTTAATGTTTTAAGAATGTTTTCTCTCCTCTGTTTTACAGCTGAACTTGATAATGCAACTTACATGGCAAATGCAGTTATCTCTGAAAGTAGCATTCATTCTGCAGTTGAAGAGCAGGAAAGTGCACGAACGAAGAAGCAAGAATGTATAATTGATGGTATGTGATAATGTAGCTTCACTCCAGAGATATGCGCACAAAATCTAGGCTGATACTCCAGTGCAGTACTCCTTCAGACTGCACAGTCAGAAGGGCATGATGAGACATCTGCCCCCTCAAGTGGATGTAAATGATACTATGGCATTATTTTGAAGAAGCGCAGTTCTCCCCAGTTCCCTGGCTGATATTTATATCTCAACCAACAGCACTTAATGATATGTCAGGTGAACACAGATTATCCACTGTTATTTTGTATTCTCTCTCTCTCTCTCATTCACATTGGGCCTCAATTTGTGGGCAGATGCCTCTGAACTGTAATAAAAATACGCACCTACCTGATGGTGATGGACCCACAGAGATCCTGGGCCTGCAGGCGCAGGCCTGCGTTAAGGCCCACGTATCACGGGCACAGGCAGTACGCAAGCTTACCTGTGATCAAAAAGGGGATTCCTGTTATGCTTATGGGGATTCCATTTAGATACGGAATCCCCATAAGCTGAATAGAAATTAAAATACATTTTTACAGCACTGAAATAAAAAAAATCATGACTTGTTTAAAATTAATTAAAATACAATTTAAACACTTAAACAAAAATGTTATGTTGTGAAAAATAAATTTAAACATTTTAAGGGCCAAAAATAAAATACACATTACAGGTTTTGAATATTAAAATGATTTAAATAAAATTATTTTAATATTTATTTTCACTCTTACACTGGTAAAAGAAGGCATTACACCTTGTGATTGGAGTGCAACAACTAGGAGCCATAAATATAAGATAATCATGAAAAAATCCAATAAGGAATTCCAGAGAAACTTCTTTACTCCGAGAATGGTGAGAATGTGGAACTTGTTACCACATTGGGCCGCGCCTAGAACGGCGCAGCCCCGACCTGGACGCCCGTTTTTCGCACCACAAAGTGCGCCTAAAAAAAACTTAGATTCTCTGGAGCCGGGCGCGGTGCAGCATGAGCTGTAGGGGGCGGAGCCAGGTCCCTACGCTGAAAACAGGGCCGGGACCTCTGCACATGCGCGCTACAGTTGGGCGTGCATGTGCAGTAGCTCCAGGGGCCCAAAACTGTGTGGGAGGGGCCCGAAGCATGCAAGCCTTGGCCGAATGGCCTCACTGGGGCTGCATGGATAAGGTTACCTCCCACGCCCAGCTCCTGCTTCCTCCCGACTCGACTCCCTTTCCCCCCCCCCCTCCTCCCTTCCTTCCCCCTCCTCACTTCCCCTTCCCCCTCCTCACTTCCCCCTCCCCCTCCCCCCCCTCCTCCCTTCCCCCCCCCTCCTCCCTTCCCCCCCCCTCCTCCCTTCCCCCCCCCTCCTCCCTTCCCCCCCCCTCCTCCCTTCCCCCCCCCCTCCTC